>NC_084611.1:47227817-47292817 GCF_033978795.1 Nerophis ophidion | reverse complement strand
TGAGGAAGTCTCCTGCAAATAAGCATGTGGGCGGGAAGCCTTCACTTGACCTGGCTGCTTAGAAGTCCACTAAGAAGTTACATTGTCATGGTAGGATTATTTTCTCCATGTAAACACTTCCTTGTGGTCTACACAAGGTGTCCTGTTGCATAGATGATGTTTTACATACCAACTTCAAGTGGCTTTCTGACCCTCTCTTCAGGATATGCCATTTTTACTTACGTTCCTCCACTTCAACTGTCTTTTCCCTGTCAACCATGGTGTAGGTTTATCTTCCTTGGCGAGTCTACTGACAGATCTAAGTTGGAACTGTACGCTAATTTGTATTTGAAAGGGCAACAGGGAGGATGCATGTGCATGTACGAGCCAGTCTGCCCCACAACAAGAAGATAGAGAAGACGGAACTTAGTGACTACAAAGCACTTTGGCTACATTTCTACCATAATGCATAAAGATATTTAGCTAACGTCACATAATACAAATTCCAAACTACTCGTTTGAAGAAAGTTTGAAGGAAGTCAAGATCATTTTATAAACATCCCCACCATTCCTCCAGGCTTTACATTCACATTCCAAGACTTATGCAGATCCCAAATACACACAAAGAGGTACCAACAGGTGAGAAAAGAGTTTTTTTAAATTATAGGTCCACTTTAAAGCGGATGCACTTTTTTGGAATTGTGTCTATCGTTCACAATCCTTACTGAGACAAGAACAAATATGTTTTTCTTTTTATGCAATCTAAATAATAAACAAACATTAGCAAAAGTCAGATAACAGTGGAGCCAATAGGATTTGTTCTATAGAGCCTGTAAGGCACTCTAAAAACATCCAAAAACTTCAATCAAGGTTTTATGTACATGATAAAAATATATATGTAATGTAATAACAGTTATAATAACATGTAATACATACGTGATGTCAATATATATGTCATGTAGTAATATTCATAATAACATGTAATATTGACATATTTACATCATTTGAAGCCAACTAATTAATTTTACAGACACATCACACATAAACACCAATGCTAGCTACAAGTTAATGCTAGCGTGTCAGAGCAGATGTTTGGCTTCCATCTTTGCTACGCCACCTAATGTCGGGGGTGTTTGCTACTTGAATATTTGCTAGCAACTCTCATGTTAACATTAGCCGAGGGACAATTCTAATGTAAAAAGAAGTTGAAGTTGTATTTAAAAACATTCCTGAACAGTTCAAACTCATACATCAACAGTAATAAATGGTGGGAATGCCATTTAGACATTTGAAATGTGGAATTCACTGCAAGTGAGACCTGAGTCACCTTTGCAGGAAATATTGTCATGTTTTTGTCTGAATACAAACTTCTTTTTAGGCGTGTGTGACAATCTGATCCTGGAACTGATTCCTGCTTCCCCCAGGGATAGGGTTAGGGTTAGGGTTAGGGTCCTCTGCAGCTCCACCTCATGTAGTGGCTGGCTGAAAGGGAATCTGTAGCAGCGAGACGTCACATGACGTTGTCACGGTGGCGGGAGTGCATCCGCCAGGCAGGAGTCAGCTGAAGCCCAAGTCCATGAGAGGGTTGCAGGCAATGGAAACAAAGTCCAAGTCCATGAGAGGGTTGCAGGCAATGGAAACAAAGTCCAAGTCCATGAGATGGTTACAGGCAATGGAGACCAAGTCCAAGTCCATAAGAGGGTTGCAGGCAATGCAAACAAAGTCCAAGTCCATGAGAGGGTTGCAGGCAATGCAAACAAAGTCCAAGTCCATGAGAGGGTTGGAGGCAATGGAAACAAAGTCCAAGTCCATGAGAGGATAGCAGGCGATGCAAACAAAGTCCAAGTCCATGAGAGGGTTGCAGGCAATGGAAACAAAGTCCAAGTCCATGAGATGGTTGCAGGCAATGGAAACAAAGTCCAAGTCCATGAGATGGTTACAGGCAATGGAGACCAAGTCCAAGTCCATGAGAGGGTTGCAGGCAATGCAAACAAAGTCCAAGTCCATGAGTGGGTTGGAGGCAATGGAAACAAAGTCCAAGTCCGTGAGAGGGTTGCAGGCAATGGAAACAAAGTCCAAGTCCATGAGAGGGTTGCATGCAATGGAAACAAAGTCCAAGTCCATGAGAGGGTTGCAGGCAATGGAAACAAAGTCCAAGTCCATGAGATGGTTACAGGCAATGGAGACCAAGTCCAAGTCCATAAGAGGGTTGCAGGCAATGGAAACAAAGTCCAAGTCCATGAGAGGGTTGCAGGCAATGGAAACAAAGTCCAAGTCCATGAGAGGGTTGCAGGCAATGGAAACAAAGTCCAAGTCCATGAGAGGGTTGCAGGCAATGGAGACCAAGTCCAAGTCCATGAGAGGGTTGCAGGCAAAGCAAACAAAGTCCAAGTCCATGAGTGGGCTGGAGGCAATGGAAACAAAGTCCAAGTCCATGAGAGGGTTGCAGGCAATGGAAACAAAGTCCAAGTCCATGAGATGGTTACAGGCAATGGAGACCAAGTCCAAGTCCATGAGAGGGTTGCAGGCAATGCAAACAAAGTCCAAGTCCATGAGTGGGTTGGAGGCAATGGAAACAAAGTCCAAGTCCATGAGAGGGTTGCAGGCAATGGAAACAAAGTCTAAGTCCATGAGATGGTTACAGGCAATGGAGACCAAGTCCAAGTCCATGAGAGGGTTGCAGGCAATGCAAACAAAGTCCAAGTCCATGAGTGGGTTGGAGGCAATGGAAACAAAGTCCAAGTCCATGAGAGGGTTGCAGGCAATGGAAACAAAGTCTAAGTCCATGAGATGGTTACAGGCAATGGAGACCAAGTCCAAGTCCATGAGAGGGTTGCAGGCAATGGAAACAAAGTCCAAGTCCATGAGAGGGTTGCAGGAAATGCAAACAAAGTCCAAGTCCATGAGAGGGTTGCAGGCACTGAGAAGCAGGATGAAGGTGTTTGTTTTCTTCTTCCTTCTCACAAGCTGTCAGCCTTCACACTTTGGAGCTAGAACTTTACCTTCCATTATTTCTGTAATCCGAGCCATTGGTCTAAAAATGAACCAGGACCTGCTTGTTGCTATGGTTACCATCCAGAATGGAGACTAAAAAGTACACCTTTGGGAGTAAGTTGAACTGCAAGACTAATTTTGGTCAATGGTCAAGAAACTCCTTACTGCTTTAAGAGTCCATTATTCAAAGACTCAACATGAGTCAATTATTCACAAACTCAACATGAGTCAATCATTCAAAGACTCGACATGAGTCAATCATTCAAAAAATCAACATGAGTCAATCATTCAAAGACTGAACATGAGTAAAACATTCAAAGACTCAACAGGAGTCAATCATTCACAGACTCAACATGAGTCAATCATTCAAAGACTCAACATGAGTCCATCATTCAAAGACTCACCATAAGTCAATCATTCACAGAATCAACATGAGTCAATCTTTTAAACAATCAACATGAGTCAATCATTCAAAGACTCAACATCATTCAATCAATCAATCAATCAATGTTTACTTATATAGCCCTAAATCACTAGTGTCTCAAAGGGCTGCACAAACCACTACGACATCCTCGGTAGGCCCACGTAAGGGCAAGGGAAACTCACACCCAGTGGGACATCGGTGACAATAATGACCCAGTGGGACGTCGGTGACAATGATACTATGAGAACCTTGGAGAGGAGGAAAGCAATGGATGTCGAGCGGGTCTAACATGATACTGTTAAAGTTCAATCCATAATGGATCCAACACAGTCGCGAGAGTCCAGTCCAAAGCGGATCCAAAACAGCAGCGAGAGTCCCGTTCACAGCGGAGCCAGCAGGAAACCATCCCAAGCGGAGGCGGATCAGCAGCGCAGAGATCTCCCCAGCCGATACACAGGCAAGCAGTACATGGCCACCGGATCGGACCGGACCCCCTCCACAAGGGAGAGTGGGACATAGAAGAAAAAGAAAAGAAACGGCAGATCAACTGGTCTAAAAAGGGAGTCTATTTAAAGGCTAGAGTATAGAAATGAGTTTTAAGGTGAGACTTAAATGCTTCTACTGAGGTGGCATCTCGAACTGTTACCGGGAGGGCATTCCAGAGTACTGGAGCCCGAACGGAAAACGCTCTATAGCCCGCAGACTTTTTTTGGGCTTTGGGAATCACTAATAAGCCGGAGTCCTTTGAACGCAGATTTCTTGCCGGGACATATGGTACAATACAATCGGCAAGATAGAATGGAGCTAGATCGTGTAGTATTTTATACGTAAGTAGTAAAACCTTAAAGTCACATCTTAAGTGCACAGGAAGCCAGTACAGGTGAGCCAGTACAGGCGTAATGTGATCAGACTTTCTTGTTCTTGTCAAAAGTCTAGCAGCCGCATTTTGTACCAACTGTAATCTTTTAATGCTAGACATGGGGAGACCCGAAAATAATACGTTACAGTAATCGAGACGAGACGTAACAAACGCATGGATAATGATCTCGGCGTCTTTAGTGGACAGAATGGAGCGAATTTTTGCGATATTACGGAGATGAAAGAAGGCCGTTTTAGTAACGCTTTTAATGTGTGACTCAAAGGAGAGAGTTGGGTCGAAGATAATACCCAGATTCTTTACCGTGTCGCCTTGTTTAATTGTTTGGTTGTCAAATGTTAGAGTTGTATTATTAAATAGAGTTCGGTGTCTAGCAGGACCGATAATCAGCATTTCCGTTTTTTTGGCGTTGAGTTGCAAAAAGTTAGCGGACATCCATTGTTTAATTTCATTAAGACACGCCTCCAGCTGACTACAATCCGGCGTGTTGGTCAGCTTTAGGGGCATGTAGAGTTGGGTGTCATCAGCATAACAGTGAAAGCTAATACCGTATTTGCGTATGATGTCACCTAGCGGCAGCATGTAGATGCTGAAGAGTGCAGGTCCAAGGACCGAACCCTGGGGAACTCCACACGTTACCTTAACGTAGTCCGAGGTCACATTGTTATGGGAGACACACTGCATCCTATCAGTAAGATAAGAGTTAAACCAAGACAGGGCTAAGTCTGACATACCAATTCGTGTTTTGATACGTTCTAATAAAATATTATGATCGACGGTATCGAAAGCAGCGCTAAGATCGAGGAGCAGCAACATAGATGACGCATCAGAATCCATCGTTAGCAATAGATCATTAGTCATTTTTGCGAGGGCTGTCTCCGTGGAGTGATTTGCCCTGAAACCGGATTGAAAGGTTTCACGTAGATTGTTAAGACGCTAAGTGTTCATTTAACTGCTCCGCAACAATTTTTTCGAGGATTTTTTAAATAAAGGGAAGGTGAGACACCGGATGGTAGTTTACCATGAGGTCAGGATCGAGGTTAGGTCTTTTAAGAAGAGGATGAATAACCGCTTTTTTGAATGCTAGGGGAACAGTGCCCAAGGAGAGTGATAAGTTTATAATATTTAGCACTGATGGACCTAATAATACAAAGAGCTCCTTGATCATTTTCCCAGGAAGAGGGTCAAGTAAACATGTTGTTTGTTTTATTCCATTTACACGTTGTAACAATTCCTCTAATGGTATTTCCTCAAAACGAGAGAAACTATTTTGGAGGGCAGTATCCGCCGTATATACCATCGTGTCAGTGTTAATAGAACCCAGTTGTAGCTGGGACGCATTGTCTTTAATCTCCTTTCTAATTACTTCAATTTTCTTACTAAAGAATTGCATAAAGTCATCAGCTGAGTGGGTGGAGCTACTGGAAGGGGTCCCTTGTTGGGTTAGCGATGCTACCGTACTAAACAAAAATTTAGGATCGTTTTTATTACGGTGGATGAGATTTGAACATGAGTCCATCATTCAAAGACTCAACAGGAGTCAATCATTCACAGACTCAACATGAGTCAATCATTCAAAGACTCGACATGAGTCAATCATTCACATACTCAACATGAATCAATCATTCAAACACTCAACATGAGTCAATCATTCAAAGACTCAACATGAGTCAATCATTCACAGAATCAACATGAGTCAATCTTTTAAAGAATCAACATGAGTCAATCATTCACAGACTCAACATGAGTCAATCATTCACAAACTCAACATAAGTCAATCATTCAAAGACTCAACATGAGTCAATCATTCAAAGACTCAACATGAGTCAATCATTCACGGACTCAACATGAGTCCATCATTCAAAGACTCAACATGAGTCAATCATTCACAGACTCAACATGAGTCAATCATTCACAGACTCAACATGAGTCAATCATTCACAGACTCAACATGAGTCCATCATTCAAAGACTCAACATGAGTCCATCATTCAAAGACTCAACATGAGTCGTCAATCATTCACAGACCCAACATGAGTCAATCATTCACAGGCTCAACATGAGTCAATCATTCACAGACTCAACATGAGTCAATCATTCACAGACTCAACATGAGTCAATCATTCACAGACCCAACATGAGTCAATCATTCACAGAGTCAACAGTAGCTCCATAAATCCCCCCTACAAAAACATAGTAAAATATCATGACCAAGTACGTATGAAATGAATGTAAAATATCTTAAAGAAAATGTTTTACAGTCACGGTTGCCTTACTGATACATCAAACCTTATCCAGAGTAGTGCTGGCTGTAGCAAAGAAACAAATAAACATTTTATAGTCTAATTGAGAAAATGCAAGATTCTTCACTCCTCCAGTTTTAGTGGAAGGTTTATTTCATGCCAGGTTGCAAAACATCAGAGAAAAAAGATTCATCTAAGTTGACTAAAACTAGTTTTGCATCCTGAGTTGGTCAAACTTTAGACCAAGAGGAAGCGTGGAATAAATGTAACAAATGTTGAATTGTAAATCAAATCTTTAAGCATACAAAAGCGTTTAAGAGACTTGCAGACATAAAAGTCACCTTCTCGTCACCTTCTAGTCTGGGCCACTTCAGGACTGCACAACAAGATTTGGCCCCTCTGTGATTTCTGTTTTTTGCTGCTTTTGTTCCTGGACTTAGGGTTACCTTTTAGACTTGACTACCATTGAGACCTGCTGCTGGCTCTCTGCCGCTCCGGAGTCCGCGTGGAGAGACCGGAGGACATCCGGAGGAAGAGACGGGGCTGCAGTTCTGGCGTTGAGCGTCGGAATGTAAGAGCTTCACGGAGCTAAGTGAGCACATATCCCACACTACGGTCTCCCTGCACGGATCCTGTCTGGTCTGCCCCGACCGGCGTTGGCCGGGAGCTAATAGGCAGCCTAGGATGAAGTTGGCTTTCTTGCTTGTTTAGTTGTGTGTGTTGTATATCTGTGATGAAATTGTGTTTTTTGTTTTGTTTTGTGTACAATATCTAATATGTATTGCTAATTTTGGGGTTATTTGTTGTATTTTACTTTTGTTTTACCTGGGCTTCAACCACTGTTACCTGGGTTTCAGCCACTGTTACCTGGGCTTCAACTACTGCTACCTAGGCTTCAACTACTGCTACCTAGGCTTCAACCACTGTTATCTGGTCTTCAAACACAGCTACTTGGGCTTCAACCACAGCTAGCCGGGCGCCAACCAACACAGCCAGCCGGGCCTCAACCACAGACTAAGTATAAGCTTTCCATAGTTACAAAACTGAAATTTCTGAGTCCGGCATTAAGGAAACAACTCAAAATGCACCTGTTCTATACCCTTTACAATGCCAAGATCGTCTTGGACTCACGATCCAAACCAAAAGGACTTCTTATTGGCCATATAAATAATTGCCGTATAATAAGTAAAATATAACAATCTGAACATTTACTATACAACTCCAACATTGATATATTAGCCCTATCTGAAAGTTGGTTAACCCATTCATCACCAACAGCTGCCATCAGTGTGTTGAGAAGAGACAGGGGAATATGGGAAGGGCCGGGTTACTGGTTTATGTGAACAACTGTTTCAAGTGTCAATTAACTGAATGGCCAGCAGAAATACATATTGAATGTATGCAACAGAACTATTTCCCCTGAAAAGTGATTTGTCTTCACCCAACTTCATCCTCTAAAGACACATCCCATGATCAGCTCAAAACTATTTTAAAATGTGATGTTTTGAAAAGGGAAACTATTCCCCTGGGTGATTTGAACATTAACTGGGATGATAAACCGGACAGGAAAAAACTGAAGCTGTTCACAAACAACCGCAACCTAACCCAAGTCTTCCAAGGACCTACAAGAAGAACCAACACATCTAAAACAACCATTGATTTCATATTCACAAATAAATCAGACAGGATATGTAAATATTTTACCTGTCTGTCTGGGCTCTCGGATCATAATCTCATTGTGTGCCCAAGGAAAGTCAGCTGGAACGCTCTTCCAGTCTCAACAGCGCTAGCAGTTATCGCACCATAAAACCTCTGATCAATGCTCTGCAGGAGTATGATTGTTCAAATGTGTTAGCTAATCATGAAGCTGAGGATACTTGCAGCCTCTTCTTCAAATGTGTTAAGGAGATGCTTGATCATGGTATTTAGAAGGCGTAAAAAGGTGAAAGGGATAAAGCACTAAAAAAAAAAAATCCTAAAAAAAGGGTTTGCTTGCGACAGACAGAAATTTACTTCACTCAGAAATAAAGAGATACAACTAATTCCTAAAGCTAAAGCAGATGTTTTCATTAAAATAATAAATGGAGAAAATGGCAATTGTTGATTTATATTGGAAGAACGGAATGAGCTGACAGTAAGAAACAAGGACTTAACATTCTCCAGGTGTACGGCATGCTAACAACCCACCTGGGAATTATTGTCAATGATTTTTTTATACCGTCAATTGATAAATTGATTATAAACGCTGAATGTCCAGACACCCTAAGTTACCCTCTAGATGACAGCAAGCCAATTTTTAACCTCAGGGAAATAACTGTTCCTGAGGTTGTGGAAATAATCTCTTCTCTGAAATGCTCCAAAGCCAGAATGTGTTTGGTCTGGACAGTAACCTCTGAAAAGAGCACCAAATGGCCCTCGCGAGTCCAGTCGCAAATCTAATAAATCTGTCCATAAATCAACCGTCTGCCTGGAAGACTGATAGGGTTCCTCCAGTCCTGAAGGCTAGGGATAAGACCAATGTAGAAAACTACCATTTATTTTAAAAAAAGCTGAGAAATGGATTGCATCACTTCTAGCTGACCACCAGAAACAGTGGGAAGAACCCACTACACCCAATGCACTTTGGAAATACCATTTAACCCAAACCACAATTTGTTATTTCCATGACAAGATCAAAGGTCTGTTGGATCAAGTTGGTTATGTGGGAGCTGTCCTCCTGGATCTGAAGAGAGTTTTGGACTCCCTAAATCATAACGTACTTATTTAAAAAATGTCTCACTTGAATTTCTCTGATTGTGCCCTCTGCTGGAGAAGATCATACTTAGCTAACAGACGGTTCAATGTCACCTGACCTTAGCTGTTCAACTGGGGTACAGCAAGGCTCCAATTCTGTTCAGTCTCTATGTAAAGGGCGTACCTACAGTCCGTTCAGTTGCAAGTACATGCTGATGATGCTGTGCTGTGGATGAGGTTGCATGATGTACAAACCCTGTTTCCATATGAGTTGGGAAATTCTGTTAAATGTAAATATAAACGGAATACAATGATTTGCAAATCCGTTTTAACCCATATTCAGTTGAATATGCTACAAAGACAACATATTTGATGTTCAAACTGATAAACATTTTTTTGTTTGCAAATAATCATTAATTTTAGAATTTGATGCCAGCAACACGTGACAAAGAAGATGGGAAAGGTGGCAAAAAAAACTGATAACATTGAGGAATGTTCATCAAACACTTATTTGGAACATCCCACAGGTCTGCAGGCTAATTGGGAACAGGTGGGTGCCATGATTGGGTATAAAACAGCTTCCCAAATAATGCTTAGTCTTTCACAAGAAAGGATGGGGCGAGGTACACCTATTTGTCAACAACTGCGTGAGCAAATAGTCAAAAACAGTTTAAGAACAACTTTTCTCAAAGTGCAATTGCAAGAAATTTAGGGATGTCAACATCTACGCTCCATAATATCGTCAAAAGATTCAGAGAATCTGGAGGAATTACTCCACATAAGCGGCATGGCCGGAAACCAACATTAAATGACCGTGACCTTTGATCCCTCAGACGGCACCGTATCAAAAACGGACATCAATCTCTAAAGGGTATCACCCCATGGACTCAGGAACACTTCATAAAACCACTGTCACTAAATACAGTTTGTCGCTACATTTGTAAGTGCAAGTTAAAACTCTACTATGCAAAGCGAAAGCCATTTATCAGCAACATCCAGAAACGCCGCCGGCCTCTCTGGGCCCGATATCATCTAAGATGGACTGATGCATCCGGACCAAAGGGGAAGCGAACCATCCAGACAGGTTAATTAGTTGCAAAAAAAAAACATTTATGAGTTTGAACATCAAATATCTTGTTCAATTGGGTTGAATATGGGTTGAAAAATAATTTGCAAATCATTTTATTCCGTTTATATTTACATTCACCACAATGTCCCAACTCATATAGAAACGGGGTTTGTAGTTGATCTCAGGAGGTGTTGGCAGGATGTAGTTGCATGATGTAGTTGCTCTCAGGAGGTGTTGGCAGGGTGTAGTTGCAAGATATAGTTGCTTTCAGGAGGTGTTGGCAGGATGTAGTTGCAGCCTGGATCTAGTTGCTCTCAGTAGATGTTGGTTGGATGTAGTTGCAGTATGTAGTTGCTCTCAGAAGGTGTTGGCAGGGTGTAGTTGCATGGTGTAGTTGCTCTCAGGAGGTGCACTAGTTGAAGGATGTGGTTGCATGATGTAGTTGTGGTCAGGAGGTGCTGGCAGGATGTAGTTGCATGATGTAGTTGCTCTCAGGAGGTGTTGGCAGGATGTAGTTGCGTGATGTAGTTGCTCTCGGGAGGTGTTGGCAGGATGTAGTTGCATGATGTAGTTGCTCTCAGGAGGTGCACTAGTTGAAGGATGTGGTTGCATGATGTAGTTGTGGTCAGGAGGTGTTCTCAGGATGTAGTTGCATGATGTAGTTGTTGTCAGGAGGTGTTGGCAGGGTGTAGTTGCATTATGTATTTTTTCTCAGGAGGTAATAGCAGGATGCAGTTGTATGATGTAGTTGTTGTCAGGAGGTGTTGGCAGGATGTAGTTGCATGATGTAGTTGCTCTCAGGAGGTGTTGGCAGGGTGTAGTTGCAAGATATAGTTGCTTTCAGGAGGTGTTGGCAGGATGTAGTTGCAGCCTGGATCTAGTTGCTCTCAGTAGATGTTGGTTGGATGTAGTTGCATGATGTAGTTGCTCTCAGAAGGTGTTGGCAGGGTGTAGTTGCATGGTGTAGTTGCTCTCAGGAGGTGCACTAGTTGAAGGATGTGGTTGCATGATGTAGTTGTGGTCAGGAGGTGTTGGCAGGATGTAGTTGCATGATGTAGTTGCTCTCAGGAGGTGTTGGCAGGATGTAGTTGCGTGATGTAGTTGCTCTCGGGAGGTGTTGGCAGGATGTAGTTGCATGATGTAGTTGCTCTCAGGAGGTGCACTAGTTGAAGGATGTGGTTGCATGATGTAGTTGTGGTCAGGAGGTGTTCTCAGGATGTAGTTGCATGATGTAGTTGTTGTCAGGAGGTGTTGGCAGGGTGTAGTTGCATTATGTATTTTTTCTCAGGAGGTAATAGCAGGATGCAGTTGTATGATGTAGTTGTTGTCAGGAGGTGTTGGCAGGATGTAGTTGCATGATGTATTTTTTCTCAGGAGGTGTTAGCAGGATGCAGTTGTATGATGTAGTTGTTGTCAGGAGGTGTTGGCAGGATGTAGTTGCATGATATATTTTTTTCTCAGGAGGTGTTGGCAGGATGCAGTTGCATGATGTAGTTGTTGCCAGGAGGTGTTGGCCGGATGTAGTTGCATGATGTATTTTCTCCCAGGAAGTGTTGGCAGGATGTAGTTGCATGATGTAGTTGCTTTCAGGAGGTGCACTAGTTGCAGGATGTGGTTGCATGATGTAGTTGTTGTCAGGAGGTGTTGGCAGGATGTAGTTGCATGATGCAGTTGTTGTCAGGAGGTGTTGGCAGGATGTAGTTGCATGATGTAGTTGTTGTCAGGGGGTGTTGGCAGGATGTAGTTGCATGATGTATTTTTTCTCAGGAGGTGTTAGCAGGATGCAGTTGCATGATGTAGTTGTTGTCAGGAGGTGTTGGCAGGATGTAGTTGCATGATGTATTTTTTCTCAGGAGGTGTTGGCAGGATGCAGTTGTATGATGTAGTTGTTGTCAGGAGGTGTTGTCCGGATGTAGTTGCATGATGTATTTTCTCTCAGGAGGTGTTGGCAGGAACTAACAGGTGCTCTGTGCCAGCAGCGCCTGTGTCAATGTTGAAGTTTGCACAGCAAATTGCAGCAACATCCAGTTTGATGACATTTGTGCGGGTGTGATTACCTGCTGGATGGAAGGCTGCTAATTAATTTCACACGCACACGCTCACACACACACACACACACACACTTCTTAAAGGTGTGTTTATGTGTGAGCTGGAGACAAATGATTCAAACAATAGCATTCTAGCAAGCTAACTTAAGCATGCTAACTTTTTCCTGTAGGTTTACACTTTTTTCTCTATTTCCACAGTCATACACCTCACAGTCATCGTTTTGGCAAACTCTACACAAGGCCAAAGCCTTCACCCACACAGAGCGCCTCATGTCCAAATGTGAGTTTGGCTCCCATTTCCCCCAGAGGACACAAATGGAATTACAGACTCAATTTCCCAACAGCTGAAGACCATCAGTAATCAGGAAGGCTCTCACCTGAAGCAATCAAATCCACTCCTTTTAAGTCTGCAGCTCCAGCTCAAACTTCAGACCAACAATCACTGCTCGAGGAGAATTTACCAAATACAGAAGTGACAACTGTTTACAGAGACCAGGTTGGCTGACGGTTTTTCACCTTACAGATATTTAATGGAAAAAAAGAGACAATCAAGTCCAAAATTAAAGGAGAAACAAAGATTTGTCTCATCCTTGGATTAAAACAAAGAGTGAAGTCCCAGTGAAACCGCTGGTCAAAATGTCAAAACCCTTTTCATGTTAGGGGAGTACAAAAACAAACAAACATAACTTGACAGTCATACACCTCACAGTCATACACCTCACAGTCATACACCTCACAGCCATACACCTCACAGTCATACACCTCACGGCCATACACCTCACAGTCATACACCTCACAGCCATACACCTCACAGCCGTACACCTATGAGGTACACACCTCACAGTCGTTCACCTCAGTCATACATCTCACAGTCATACACCTCACAGTCATACACCTTACAGTCATACACTTCACAGTCACACACCTCACAGTCATAAATCCCACAGTCATACATCTCAAAGTCATGCATCTCACAGTCATACACCTCACAGTCATGCATCTCACAGTCATACACCTCACAGTCATACATCTCAAAGTCATGCATCTCACAGTCATACACCTCACAGTCATACATCTCACAGTCATACACCTTACAGTCATACACTTCACAGTCATACATCTCACAGTCATACACCTTACAGTCATACACTTCTCAGTCATACATCTCACAGTCATACACCTCACAGTCATACACCTTACAGTCATACACTTCACAGTCACACACCTCACAGTCATAAATCCCACAGTCATACATCTCAAAGTCATGCATCTCACAGTCATACACCTCACAGTCATACATCTCAAAGTCATGCATCTCACAGTCATACACTTCACAGTCATACATCTCACAGTCATACACCTTACAGTCATACACTTCACAGTCATACATCTCACAGTCATACACCTCACAGTCATACACCTTACAATCATACACCTCAGTCATACATTTCACAGTCATACACCTTACAATCATACACCTCACAGTCAGTCATACACCTCACAGCCATACACCTCACAGCCATACACCTCACAGTCACACACCTCACAGCCATACACCTCACAGTCATACACCTCACAGTCATACACCTCACAGTTATACACCTCACAGCCATACACCTCACAGGCATACACCTCACAGCCATACACCTCACAGCCATACACCTCACAGTCATGTTACTTGAAAGGTGAGCCAGGGGGCAGAGGACTTCAGAAGATGTTGATTGGATCTCCATCAAGTATCTCTTCTCAGGTACAGGAACGAAGACTGTGGCCTTCAAGCAAAGGATTCCACGACAACACCAGGATTGCTGCCAGGTGTTTCAGCCTTCGCTTGAGGGAGAGAAGATCCTTGGAGATGTTGGCAGGAGCAGAACCACTCAGGTAAAAAAAAAAAAAGACTGATCAAGTGGAAGACAACCACAGAGAAGGAGAAAGATGTCTGACAAGATGTCTTACTTTCGTCTCAAAGCTGCTGCTTGTGATCCACCTCACATGACTGTGAGTGATCCACCTCATATGACTGTGAGTGATCCACCTCATATGAATTTGAGTGATCTATCTCACATGACTGTGAGTGATCCACCTCATATGAATTTGAGTGATCTACCTCACATGACTGTGAGTGATCCACCTCATATGAATTTGAGTGATCCACCTCACATGGCTTTGAGTGATCCACCTCACATGACTTTGTGTGCTCCACCTCATATGAATTTGAGTGATCCACCTCACATGGCTTTGAGTGATTCACCTCACATGATTTTGAGTGATCCACCTCACATGACTTTGTGTGATCCACATCACATGGCTTTGAGCGATCCACCTCACATGACACCTCACATGACTTTGAGCGATCCACCTTGCATTGCTTTGAGTGATCCACCTCACATGACTTTGAGTGATCCACCTCTTTCATGAGGTGAAATTTGATAGTATTACCTACATGTTGATATACATCTGTCCCAATCCAAGGCCTCCTCAAATGCTAATAACAAATATAACAAATATAATTTCAAAGGGAAATGTCATTTAAAACATGTCTACGCACGTACACGACTTGAAACCTTTAGTACATCAGTATGTGGAATTAAATAATGGAATATAATCTTTAACAAATTACTAATAGGATTCACTTTAAGAGATTTAAGAGAATTACACAGAAGAACAATTATGATCAACATATTCAACATTTTTTTTCAGATAAAGATTATGTATGTATTTAATATTTGTTTACTTTGGTATGTTATTTATTTATTCACTGTTCTGTTACGGAGAACAAGGAAATGGGATAAGATTGATATGAAAAGGGGTAGGAATAAATAAGGTCAGCTTCTTCCTACTCCCATTGGGACGTGCTGTACTGAAGCAAGTGTAAACATGTGATGCATGACTTTGTATTGTATGTTCCGCATTAACTGGAGTGAAGTGAACATTAGCCCAGGTGTTACAGTTCTGGCCCTAAAGGAGATGTCCACAGGTCCAAGTCGTGATTTTAAGCTCCTTTTCCAGCAGCACATTTACTGCAAACTGCAAAATGTGGGCAACGTGCTCCAGTTCCCGATGACGCCACGCCAAGTATCAAGTCTCTCATGGATAGGGGGCGTTCCAGTTAGTTTTGTTCCGATTACTCAAAAACTCTTTGATTCTTCACTTTTTGTCACTTTTCAGGGGCAAGAAAAAACCCACAAAGAAAAGTTGTTGGTGAAATGTTCAATCTGGACGCAGTGAGTCCTTTACAGTAGCGGTATGATGAAGAAAAAAGTGTCCTCCATATTGAAGCTTTTGTCCTTTATCTTGCATTTTGTTACTCTTCTCCTGTGTTTTCTGTTAGTTCCTGTCCTGTGCTTTTTATTTTGGTGGCTCTTCCGGTGTTGTTGGTGTTTTCCCCTGGCTGCTTCCCTTCCGTCCCAGAGCATTTCCCCTCACCTTTTTTCAGTTTGCAATCAAGACTATTTAAGTTGATCCTTTTCCTTATCTTTGTGCTCGGGACATTGTTTCAAGCCTCGATAAACGGTGCTTTGTGGAAGACGCACAAGGTTGTTGTGATTTTTAGGATGCGGATGAACGAGGAAGCAGCGTGCAGTAAAACATTTACTATTTATTGATAGAACTATGGTGGCAGAGGGGTTAGTGCGTCTGCCTCACAATATGAAGGTCCTGCAGTCCTGGGTTCAAATCCAGGCTCGGGATCTTTCTGTGTGGAGTTTGCATGTTCTCCCCGTGAATGTGTGGGTTCCCTCCGGGTACTCTGGCTTCCTCCCGCCTCCAAAGACATGCACCTGGGGATAGGTTGATTGGCAACACTAAATTGGCCCTAGTGTGAATGTGAGTGTGAATGTTGTCTGTTTGTCTGTGTTGGCCCTGTGATGAGGTGGCGACTTGTCCAGGGTGTACCCCGCCTTCCGCCCGATTGTAGCTGAGATAGGCGCCAGCGCCCCCCGCGACCCCAAAAGGGAATAAGCGGTAGAAAATGGATGGATGGATGATAGAACTAACAAAAAGCGAGAGCAAGGGGAATTTCTCTGATGAAAACAAAACAAAAACATGCACCTGGGGATAGGTTGATTGGCAACACTAAATTGGCCCTAGTGTCTGAATGTGAGTGTGAATGTTGTCTGTCTATCTGTGTTGGCCCTGCGATGAGGTGGAGACTTGTCCAGGGTGTACCCCGCCTTCCGGCCGATTGTAGCTGAGATAGGCGCCAACTGCCCCCATGACCCCAAAAGGGAATAAGCGGTAGGAAATGGATGGATGGAAAACAAAACAAAATGCAAAAGACTTACAGTAAATGTGGAGCAGACGGCGTCCACAAAGTACAAGTCTACTTGCGCTTAGCATCTAAAGCATGGGTGTCAAACTCTGGCCCACCAGTATTATACAGCGGCAGAGCTGCTGTAACACCACATTCGCCGCTAATACTCATAATTGCCAACCCTCCCGATTTTCCAACCATTCTGCAACCAATGCTGCAAATAAAAAAGAGACATTAAATGTTTTATTTAAATTGTATTTAATATACCATTGATGTCTTTCATTTGTTTTTTGAAAGTTGATTTTGCATTATTAAGTTATGCAAGTATTGCTTGTTCCATATTCATTGTTAAAGCAAATCAGTGTAGCAAACTGAGCAATAATTAACAATTTATTCATGCACTTTCTCTTCCTACTTTTAAGGCTTGAATGTTTGATTACTTCATTGTTGTTATTTTATTTTCAAATTTACTATTAACTTGTGAAAAAAGTTTATTTTGATATTTACCTCAGAAGGCTGCAAATAGAAAAAAAGCATTAAATTTGTATTTAAATTTTATTTATATGCTATTGATATTTTTGCATTATTATTATTATTATTTGAAACTCGATTTTGCATGTCACTATAAAGTTATATAAGCCTTGCTTGTAAAATATTCAATGCAAAATTTGTTTGGGTCCTTATTAAAAGGTTCATTTTTTCAACCTTGGCCCACGGCTTTGTTCAGTTTAAAATGTTGTTCCACTCTGTATTTGAGTTTGACACCCCGATCTAAAGGATCGTCTTTGGTCACCAGAGAATAGAGAATCAATAACAATGGCCCGACAATCAATGACAATGTTCCTGAACGTAAACAAATGCCATTGGTGGATCTACACCTGACATCCACCGTAATGATACCAAGTATCTAGTCAATATTACTATGATTACATCAAAAAATGTTATCATCACAAAATCATTTTTCCTTTTTTTAAAATTCATATTATGTTTATAACTCAACTTCTTCCACATTCCATCATGCATCCAAAGTCTGGTAGTAAACTACTTTAACAACTTCGAAGTCTGCTACACGACTCAGGAGATCTCAACTGGTTGGCACCAGCTAGAGAAGGGAATAGCAATGGGTTGCTCTATCTCTCCAATACTGTTCACAACAGCCTTCGAGATAATCCTTATTGGTGGAAGACAGATGGTCCGAGGAGTGAGATCTGAGTCAGGCCAGCGACTCCCGGCGCTGCGGAGCTACATGGATGATGTTACCACCCTCCTCCAGGCGGCTGCATGTACCTCCAGACTCCTGAAAAGACTTGGGGAGCTTCTAGCATGGGCACGGATGAAAATAAAACCTGCCAAGTCCCGCAGCCTCTCCATCCGGAAAGGAGCCAGGAATGACAACATCTCATTCTCAGTGGATGGCGAATTAATCCCACGCGTGGTCGACCAACCTATGCGGAGCCTCGGAAGGCTTTACACTGCTGACATGTCTGATAAGCACATGGCTACCTCCGTCACTTCTCAGCTGAAGGATGGCCTGAACAAAATAGATCAAAGTTATCTTCCAGGGAAATTCAAGGTCTGGTGATACCAGTTCACCTTATACCATCGCCTGATGTGGCCCTCGAAGTTGTGCGACATCACCTCCACAACAGTCCTCAAAATGGACTCAAAAGCCAATAACTACATCCGCAAATGGCTGGGCCTTCCCAGATGTCTTTCCACTGTTTGGAAGAGCCATTTTGAAGCTGCCACTGAAATCCATCAGCTTGGGCTACAAACAGGAGAAGGTGAGGCTCGTGTTCGAGCTCAGAGACTCACCTGATCCGTCTGTCCGTAACACCAAGACCCAAGTCTGTACAGGGCGTAAGTGGAATGCTATGCAGACAGTAGATCCGGCCATCGTCCGACTGAAACACCAGGAGATGGTAGGACAGATACAGTCTGGCAGAGCCGGCTTCGGATGGGGAACAGCACCCAAGATGTGGTCCCAAGCCTCAAGGAAGGAAAGAAAAGATCTGGTGATCTCAGAAGTGGTCAAGATGGAAGAGGAGAGCTATATGATCAAGGCTGTGGGCCAACAGCAGCAGGGGAGATGGACCAATTGGGAGGCCGTTGTCAACAGAGTTGTTACGTGGGCAGACATGTGGAATATGCCCCATGCGAGGCTAAGTTTCCTCATCAGGGCCACGTACGATACCCTCCCCAGTCCCAGGAACTTGCATGTGTGGTACGGGGCAGAGGTGATCTGCCAGCTCTGTGACTCCCAAAACCCAAGCTTGCATCACATTCTTTCTGGCTGCAAGGTGGCTTTGGCGGCACGACCGCGTCCTGCGGAAGCTGGCTGAAATTCTGGAGGCATGCAGAGTGGAAGCAAATGGGGCCACTCCGGGAACAGCACAGAGGTTAATTAAGTTTGTCAAGCAAGGTGGCCAGCCTTGCAGCAGCAGCAAGAGCATCCAGTCCCTCCTGTCAGCTGGCGGCGAGTGGAGCATGAGGGCTGATCTAGATCGTCAGTTGAAGTTCCCTCAAGAGATTACAACAACCTTGTTACGCCCAGACATTGCCCTGTGGTCCACCTCTAGTAAAACTGTCATCATGGTGGAACTAACGGTATCATGGGAAGAGGGAATGGAGGCTGCTTTTGAAAGAAAGAGGGACAAGTATTCAGAGCTGGCAAGCGACTGCGCACAAGCAGGATGGAGGCCCTTCACTTATCCAGTAGAAGTTGGCTGTAGAGGCTACACTGGAGCGTCCACCCAGCGGCTCCTAAAGTCCCTCGGGATCAAGGGCTCCAATCTAAAGAAGGCCCTCAAAGCCCTGGCAAAGGAGGCAGAACAAAGGAGCTTCTGGTTGTGGCTCAGAAGAAACGACAAGGCCTGGGGAAAGCAGGGTGTGTAGACAGGGGGAAGTAACATGGGTCTCGGGGTGCTGAAATAGCAGCGCCCCGAGACCCATGTTAGCGTATGCGGTCAGGCCTTCGCTTGACTCAGGGAGATGGACGTCCCTGCCATGCATAGTCCCTTAGGACTCTTTCCATATACACAACAGCAATAACACCGGGGTTGGAATGTGGGTACAGTATGGATCCTTTAGCTGGCTGCAGGGGGTGGCGGGGAGACGTCCCTGTCGCTGCTCCACCACCCAGAGATGTTCCGGGATTAAAGGAGCGAAACATCCGTGAAGGGTGGCTCCCGGCCGATGACCCTGCAGCCGGCACCACATGGCACTGTCGGAGGTGCGTCAGGCAGTAATGCCCTGCAAGTGTTGACTTGTGCTTACATCTAAAGTCTTGAAATATCTCCCTGGACACATGAGGACTTTGAATATGACCGATATATGATCCTGTAACTTCTTGGTATCAAATGTGTGGTATCATCCAAAACTAATGTCAAGTATCAAAGAAGAGTAGGATAAATGATTATTACGTTTTAACAGAAGTGTGGATAGAACATGTTAAAACAGAATATAAGCAGATATTAACAGTAAAGTAGATTAATAATCAATTTTTACAGTTTTTTTTATTTACATAGTGTACAAAATATTAGGTGTATAAATGACACAATATGTTTATAGGTCAGCAGACTAATTAGGAGTCTTTGTTTGTTTACTTGTTACTAAAAGACAAATTGTCTAGTATGTTCAACATTTTATTTAAGGACTAAATGACAATAAAAAACATATGTTTCATGTACACTTGGATTTTTTGTTACAATAAAGACAATGGTGACATTTTTTGTGGTCCCCTTTATTTAGAAAAGTATCGAAAAGTGTTGAACTACATTTTTGTTACCGGTACCAACATATTGGTACGGGACAACCCGAGTATAAGAAGGACCAGAAACCACCAAGTATGACTGTACAGCTTCATTCTTTCAATGTTCCGCCCAGTGAAAAATGCACAGATGGACTTGTGTCCATAAACTTGTGTATTGCACTAGAGAACATCAAATTGTTGACTTTTAATAACCATGACACAAGTCTCAAGGTGCGCATGGCCATAGCTGATGGAATGAGATTACGTTGGAAGAAAGTGTTCCCTGCCGGCCTCCACAGTGACGCAAAGTGCTCCGGGAGGGGACATCCACCTCCACCACAACACTCCTAATAAGCCTGCGCCTCCTCGCTGGGCCACTGACTCAGCGTGGACTCTTCAGGGACCCACTCTTCTCTTGCCAGACCAAACAGACTGGCTAATTCAAGAGTTGCAGGAAACCTCTGAAATGAGCCCACAATTGAAACTTAGTCCAAGTCATCGTGTGTCCGTCTTGCCTTTTAAATGTCAAGCTTTCCTTTGGGGGAATAATTTTCTCAAAAGTTGAGGAAGCAACATTAAAGGAAACAGAAGATGTCTTTTCTTGTACTTCAGGTCCTATAAATCCAGCCGCCAAGTGGCCATATTTGCACATGTGGTCCATATGAGGGAGGCCGAGTGTCGGGCCCACAGACAATCTGGGGACTTGCCAACAACACAAAAGAATCCGCTGGACCGACATCCGTCTCAGCTCCTCGGGTCAGAAGCGGCAGACTGTGGGCCTGAGTGTTGTGGCGCTACAACTCAGTCCCGGGCGGACTCCCAACAGTCCTGGCACATGTGCAGTACTTCCAACTGGACTGGACTCTTTCACAAAGGCAGTCAAACAAACTTACCTGATACTTCATAGCAATGTGATACATTTGTAGAAACATCACATCCAGGATTTGGTACGCTCTTTAGGTTAGGTTAGCCTAGAAATTAAACTTTGCTGTACTTTAGAGTAGTCAGTGTATAGCTTGTGTAGATGAACTATCCACTGACATTGGGGTAAATGTGTCTTGCTGGGGGCCGTCACAGTGGTGGTGTCATCATGTGCTGCCTGAGTTCTGCCGGCAGGAGGGCGCTGTGGTTCACGTACGAGATAATCTTGTTTCATGTGTGACGATTTTACAGCCAGCAACATCACTCCTGAAGTAGAGATGTGACTGTCGTAAACGACTTGAGTCTTTTTAACCACTCTTCCAAGTGAAAGGACGTATTTACTGACTTTATAAACATAATCTGATTTTTTTTTAAAAAGGAAAAAACATTTTGTGATGATAAAAAAAAATATATCGATGTAATCATAGTAGTATCAGCTTGATACACTATTGTACTTGGTATCATTACAGTGGATGTCAGGTGTAGATCCACCCATGGCGTTTGTTTACATTGAGGAGTGCTAGCTTGCTGTTAGCGGTGAGCTATTGGATCTTCCTACGGGGTGTAGTGAAGTATGCTTAGCTCTTCCTCGTCCTCCACTGATAATTATACTTGTAAGTAACTAACTTTATGTGTCGCCAGGATTAGTGATTTAGAAGTAGTTAAAACACTGTGGATGGATGTTAGCCATGTCTTAAAGCAGCTCTTCCTGAGGGTGTTTCAGTGTTATAACTTCACCTTTATCTTGACTTTTTGCACCAAAATGCATTCATTCTCCCTTTTCTGTCTACACACTGTGTCTGTTTGTAAGTACTCTGTGTGTGTGAACATGCTCCTCTGCTGGTAAAAGCAGCAATGTCCCCACGTGACGACACGCCGTCATGCCCGTTAAAAAAAAGGGTGGGGAGCCGGGGGGAATAGTACTTTTTAGAAATGTTTTAGTACGGAACCTGGTTCATTAGTACCACGGTGCTATGCCAATACCTTTATACCGTACAACCCTAGTCCACAGTTAGACTAGCAGACTAGTTCTGTTGCGTGACATCGTTGCTTGCAGTCAGACGATGGATCCCACCATCCCGATACACCTTCCACGGGTGTTGCCAAGAATACCAAACTTTGAAATCCTAAGGCCCAGATTGGTACGAAGGATCATTGGACCTGCTTGTCGCTAGGAAGGTGTCAAAGCTAACCCGGTTGGTATGGACTTGGTTTTAGTGGTTGTCCTATGCCTGAAGTCCAAAAGACCAAAGTAAGAGACTGAATGATGACATCAAATTGGTGCTTTAGAAATATTTCAATATTTGGTGTTTCCCGGAGCCTCACTCAACAGGAAGTTTAATAATAAAGAATCTTCTCTGATCTGAGACAGTTATTGCCCCGTGTGACTTTATTGCCGCCGCTATCGCTCCACAGCCATCTTGCAGCCAAATATTCTTCACGTCTCTGTCGAGTTCATTCCAAGACACGTCGAGTCTGACCCTGGTCCACAGCCAAACTGCTTCTCTTGGTCAACCATCTCGGAAAGCGAGGTGTTATGTTTCCTTTCAGCAGACATCTGGCATTCTGCTGAAATAAATTCAGGATTGTTGGAAATGGCGAGATATTTTGATGAAGGCTACTTAAGAGCAAGGAGAATGTGTCCAAGAAGGAGGAGAAGATGGACCAGAGCCCAGCAGCGAGTACAGGAGGTCAAGGGTGGCAAACACCACCCACCAGCAGACTGGAAGAAGAACTCCAAGCAAAATACGTTTATGTAGCTCTGATTTGGAGGAAAGGAAGCAAACAAGCAGGGGAGATTGAAGTCACAAGTGGATTACTTCAACTCCAATAACTAATGAGTGAAAGAGTCGGGGTCTCTGACTGAATCAAACAACCAGGCGGGTGCTGGGAGGAGATCCTGTTGCCAAGTCTGGAGACACCAAGAACTCCAAATGCCAGAAGAGAAGGTTCTCACACTGTGTTCAGCACTCCAAAACTTACCAGGAACATGGATTACCAAGGACCTTGTTCCACTACAGTTCATGGACTTTAGTTCCTGCAACTAAAGGTGGTCGAGTCCCAGTGGCGTCCCCGCCTCCGAATACTGACCAATCCTCTAAAGATGTCATACATGAGAGTCAGTTCACTTCCAGATCTGTGTGTACCCATATGAAGTCTGAAAACTTAGTGAACATCAAAGTAGTTTCAAGACTTTGGCTGAGTAGGAACCATGCGAGGTTCTTCCACTGATCGTTGTTCCCTTCTTCACTAAGTCTTAGTGTCTACTAAGTCCAATACCAGTGTCCTCTAAGTCCAATACCGGTATCCTCTAAGTCCAATACCAGTATCCTCTAAGTCTAAAACCAGTGTCCACTAAGTCTAACCTGCATTCAGGTTGCAGTCTCTAATGAGGATTGGGTTCGAATCCCACATGAAGACAGGTGAGTATTCGAGCCCAGTGATTGAACCTGTCTAAAGTCTTTAGTCCTGGTTGTGTCCACATGGGACACATTGACTTCTGCCTTTTTTAAGCATTGCATGGATTACATTCTTTGATGTGGCTATAAACTTCTCAATCAATCAATCAGTCATTTAAATGTAAGAAAACATCCAACTCTGTGGATCACTCGGCATTTTATTCAAAACTAGAATAATTCAGCCTCTCAGTCACGTGATTGGACACAAACTGACATGGTGTCCTAGAAAATACTAGGCTTGTACGGTATACTAGTACTACTATAGTGTCCCAGTACTAGCATAGTATACCAGTACTACTATAGTATACCAGGTCTAGTATATATATTATACCAGTACTAATATACCAGTACTATTATTATATACCATTACTATTATACTATATTGGTATTAATATAGTATTTTGATACTAGTACAGTATACTGGTATTAGTATAGTACAGTGGTTCTTACACACTAAAAACTTGTTGAAAAATAAACAAGTGATTCAATTATAAATAAAGATTTCTCCACATAGAAGTAATCATCAACTTAAAGTGCCCTCTTTGGGGATTGTAATAGAGATCCATCTGGATTCATCAACTTCATTCTAAACATTTCTTCACAAAAAATAAATCTTTAACATCAATAATTATAGAACATGTCCACAAAAAATCTAGCTATCCACACTGAATATTGCATTGTTGCATTTATTTTATTTTTTTTCAGTTTAGGAACTTACATTCATATTTTGTTGAAGTGTTATTCAATAAATATATTTATAAAGGATTTTTGAATTGTTGCTATTTTTAGAATATTTTTTTAAAAATCTCATGTACCCCTTGGCATACCTTCAAGTACCCACAGGGGTACGCTAACCCCCAGTTTGAGAACCACTGGTATAGTATACTGGTACTAGAATAGCATAGTGGTACTAGTATAGTATGGGGGTACTAATGAATGAAAATGGGTACTATACTCTGTTTGATACCAGTTCAACATATTGTATTTCTTTTAATGGACATGACAGCACATCATCACTTGGTGACATTGTTGCTTGTACAGCAATGTGTGTGTGTGTGTGTGTGTGTGTGTGTGTGTGTGTGTGTGTGTGTGTGTGTGTGTGTGTGTGTGTGTGTGTGTGTGTGTTTTAAAAAGTGCATTAGCCAAGGATCTCTTTTCCAGTGTTAAGACTGCAACACACCCAACAGTTGACTCACTGATCTTTGTTTTCTTTTGCACCTGTTTTCTTTCTACCTCCCACACACACACACACACACACACACACACACACACACACACACACACACACTCAGCAAACAAGATAGCTGCCATGAAAGTGGCATTGTGTGTGTGTGTGTGTGTGTGTGTGTGTGTGTGTGCGTGTGTGTGTGTGTGTGTGTGTGTGTGTGTGTGTGTGTGCATGTGTGTGTTTTGGCTGCTAAATCGAATGGAAGTGAGAAAAAATGAAAGCAGAAAAAAGATTCTTTGCACTACTTCTCTAGTTTACTTTTTTACCTTTTCTTCTTCTCTCTCACTTTACCCTCTTGTCTTACCTCCTTTCCTTCTCAACTTCTTCTTTCTTTCCTTCTCAACTTTGTATTTCTTTTCGTCTCAACTGTCAGGTTGGAGGGGTTGCAGCTTGCCTCGGGGTCGTTTTCCCAGGAAAGCAGACGGACTACTCGGGAAATGACGTTGAGGTAAAAACATGATTTAATTTTGACTAAAAAAGGTACAAACAAAAAGCGCTCACTGCAGAAGCACAACTTGGCTAAAGAAACAAAACTAACACTTTACCATAAACTATGAACATAACGCAAACAACACTTACTGTGACTTGAAAAGAACAGCATGAACTTTATGTCTTACTGTGGCAAGAACAGAGCATGGAAGGAACACAATGACACCAGGGCGACTGACTGGCAAAGACAAGCTTAAATACTGCCTCTGATTAGTGCTCAGGAAGCAGGTGAGCGGGCGAGCACTAATCAGAGACAGGTGGACACAATGAGTAACCATAGCGACAAAACAAGTGAGTAAAAAAAACAGGAACTTAAAGAATCCAAAAGTCAACAGAACATAGCCAAACAAGACATGATCAAAAAGACACAACATCTACTTCCTATTTCTTTCCTTCTCAACTTCCTATTTCCAGCTCCACTACTTGATGTTCCCACTTCACTTCACCGCCTGCCACACTTTCTTTTACTGTCAGGAGAAATACTTTTCATCCAAATAGTTCACATGTAGCCTTACACACCTTTTTCTTCTTCTGCTTCCTCTGTAGGCAGCCGCTCACTCACCTTGTCACTGACCTTGTCAGTCACTTTGTCACTCACTTTGTCACTCACCTTGACACTCACTTTGTCACTCACTTTGTCACTCACCTTGACACTCACTTTGTCACTCACTTTGTCACTCACTTTGTCACTCACCTTGACACTCACTTTGTCACTCACTTTGTCACTCACCTTGTCACTCACTTCGTCACTCACTTTGTCACTCACCTTGACACTCACTTTGTCACTCACCTTGTCACTCACCTTGTCACTCACTTTGTCACCCACTTTGTCACTCACCTTGACACTCACTTTGTCACTCACCTTGACACTCACTTTGTCACTCACTTTGTCACTCACTTTGACACTCACTTTGTCACTCACTTTGTCACTCACCTTGACACTCACTTTGTCACTCACTTTGTCACTCACTTTGTAACTCACCTTGACACTCACTTTGTCACTCACTTTGTCACTCACCTTGTCACTCACCTTGTCACTCACTTTGTCACTCACCTTGTCACTCACCTTGTCACTCACTTTGTCACTCACCTTGTCACTCACTTTGTCACTCACCTTGTCACTCACCTTGTCACTCACCTTGTCACTCATCTTGTCACTCACTTTGTCACTCACCTTGTCACTTACTTTGTCACTCACCTTGTCACTCACTTCGTCACTCACTTTGACACTCACCTTGACACTCACTTTGTTACTCACTTTGTCACTCACCTTGTCACTCAGCTTGTCACTCACTTTGTCACTCACTTTGTCACTCACCTTGTCACTCACTTTGTCACTCACCTTGTCACTCACCTTGTCACTCACTTCGTCACTCACTTTGTCACTCACCTTGACACTCACTTTGTCACTCACTTTGTCACTCACCTTGACACTCACTTTGTCACTCACTTTGTCACTCACCTTGTCACTCACTTCGTCACTCACTTTGTCACTCACCTTGACACTCACTTTGTTACTCACTTTGTCACTCACCTTGTCACTCACTTTGTCACTCACTTTGTCACTCACCTTGACACTCACTTTGTCACTCACCTTGTCACTCACTTTGTCACTCACTTTGTCACTCACCTTGACACTCACTTTGTCACTCACCTTGACACTCACTTTGTCACTCACTTTGTCACTCACTTTGTCACTCACTTTGACATTCACTTTGTCACTCACTTTGTAACTCACCTTGACACTCACTTTGTCACTCACTTTGTCACTCACCTTGTCACTCACTTTGTCACTCACTTTGTCACTCACCTTGTCACTCACCTTGTCACTCACTTTGTCACTCACCTTGTCACTCACTTTGTCACTCACCTTGTCACTCACCTTGTCACTCATCTTGTCACTCACTTTGTCACTCACCTTGTCACTTACTTTGTCACTCACCTTGTCACTCACCTTGTCACTCACTTTGTCACTCACTTTGCCACTCACCTTGTCACTCACTTCGTCACTCACTTTGTCACTCACCTTGACACTCACTTTGTTACTCACTTTGTCACTCACCTTGTCACTCACCTTGTCACTCACTTTGTCACTCACTTTGTCACTCACCTTGACACTCACTTTGTCACTCACCTTGACACTCACTTTGTCACTCACTTTGTCACTCACCTTGACACTCACTTTGTCACTCACTTTGTCACTCACCTTGTCACTCACCTTGTCACTCACTTTGTCACTCACCTTGTCACTCACCTTGTCACTCACTTTGTCACTCACCTTGTCACTCACCTTGTCACTCACTTTGTCACTCACCTTGTCACTCACCTTGTCACTCATCTTGTCACTCACTTTGTCACTCACCTTGTCACTTACTTTGTCACTCACCTTGTCACTCACCTTGTCATCGTCACTCAGCTTGTCACTCACTTTGTCACTCACTTTGTCACTCACCTTGTCACTCACCTTGTCACTCACTTTGTCACTCACCTTGTCACGGTCACTCACTTTGTCACTCACCTCGTCACTCACCTTTTCACGGTCACTCACCTTGTCACTCACTTTGTCACTCACCTTGTCACTTTGATGGATGTGTGTTTTTGTGTAAACAAGAATGATGGATGTGTGGTGTGGTGTAAAGAACAATGATGGATGTGTGGAGTGGTGTAAAAAAGAATGAGGATGTGTGGTGTAATCAAGAATGATGGATGTGTGGTGTGGTGTAAAGAACAATGATGGATGTGTAGTGTGGTGTAAACAAGAATGATTGATGTGTGGTGTGGTGTAAAGAACAATGATGGATGTGTAGTGTGGTTTAAACTACAATGATGGATGTGTGGTGTGGTGTAAACAAGAAAAATGGATGTATGGTGTGGTGTAAACAAGAATGATGGATGTGTGGTGTGGTGTAAAGAACAATGATGGATGTGTGGTGTGGTGTAAACAAAATGATGGATGTGTAGTGTGGTTTAAACTACAATGATGGATGTGTGGTGTGGTGTAAACAAGAAAAATGGATGTATGGTGTGGTGTAAACAAGAATGATGGATGTGTGGTGTGGTGTGAACGAGAATGATGGATGTGTGGTGTGGTGTAAACAAAATGATGGGTGTGTGGTGTGGTGTAAACAACAATGATGGAGGTGTGTTTGTGTAAACAATAATGGATGTGTGGTGTGGTGTGAACGAGAATGATGGATGTGTGGTGTGTTGTAAACAAAATGATGGGTGTGTGGTGTGGTGTAAACAACAATGATGGAGGTGTGTTTGTGTAAACAATAATGGATGTGTGGTGTGGTGTCAACAAAATGATGGCTGTGTGGTGTGGTGTAAACAATGATGGATGTGTGTTTGTGTAAACAATGATGGATGTGTGTTTGTGTAAACAATGAAGGATGTGTGGTGTAGTGTAAAAAAATGATGGATGTATGTTTGTGTAAATAATGATCAATGTGTGTTTGTGTAAACAATGATTGATGTGTGGTTGTGTAAACAATGATGGATGTGTGGTGTGGTGTCAACAAAATGATGGCTGTGTGGTGTGGTGTAAACAATGATGGATGTGTGTTTGTGTAAACGATGATGGATGTGTGGTGTAGTCTAAAAAAATGATGGATGTGTGTTTGTGTAAACAATGATTGATGTGTGTTTGTGTAAACAATGATGGATGTGTGGTGTGGTGTAAACAAAATGATGGATGTGTGGTGTAAACAACAATGATGGATGTGTCTTTGTGTAAACAATGATGGATGTGTGTTGTGGTGTAAACAAAATGATAGATGTGTGGTGTGGTGTAAACAATGATGGATGTGTGTTTGAGTAAATAATGATGAATGTGTGTTTGTGTAAACAATGATGGGCGTGTGTTAGTGTAAACAATGATAGATGTGTGGTGTGGTGTAAACAAAATGATGGGTGTGTGGTGTGGTGTAAACAACAATGATGGAGGTGTGTTTGTGTAAACAATAATGGATGTGTGGTGTGGTGTCAACAAAATGATGGCTGTGTGGTGTGGTGTAAACAATGATGGATGTGTGTTTGTGTAAACAATGATGGATGTGTGTTTGTGTAAACAATGAAGGATGTGTGGTGTAGTGTAAAAAAATGATGGATGTATGTTTGTGTAAATAATGATGAATGTGTGTTTGTGTAAACAATGATGGATGTATGTTTGTGTAAACAATGATGGATGTGTGGTGTGGTGTAAACAGCAATGATGGATGTGTGTTTGTGTAAACAATGATGGATGTGTGTTGTGATGTAAACAAAATGACAGATGTGTGGTGTGGTGTAAACAATGATGGATGTGTGTTTGTGTAAATAATGATGAATGTGTGTTTGTGTAAACAATGATTGATGTGTGTTTATGTAAACAATGATGGATGTGTGGTGTGGTGTAAACAAAATGATGGATGTGTAGTGTGGTTTAAACTACAATGATGGATGTGTGGTGTGGTGTAAACAAGAAAAATGGATGTATGGTGTGGTGTAAACAAGAATGATGGATGTGTGGTGTGGTGTGAACGAGAATGATGGATGTGTGGTGTGGTGTAAACAGCAATGATGGATGTGTGTGTGTAAACAATGATGGATGTGTGTTGTGGTGTAAACAAAATGATAGATGTGTGGTGTGTTGTAAACAATGATGGATGTGTGTTTGTGTAAACAATGAAGGATGTGTGGTCTGGTGTAAACAAAATGATTGATGTGTGGTGTGGTGTAAAGAATGATGGATGTGTGTTTGTGTAAATAATGATGAATGTGTGTTTGTGTAAACAATGATGGATGTGTGGTGTAAACAAAATGATGGATGTGTGTTTGTGTAAACAATGATGGATGTGTGGTCCAAACAAAATGATGGATGTGTGTTTGAGTAAACAATAATGGATGTGTGGTGTGGTGTAAACAAAATGATGGATGTGTGGTGTGGTGTAAACAATGATGGATGTCTGTTTGTGTAAACAATGATTGATGTGTGATCGTGTAAACAATGACGGATGTGTGGTGTGGCGTAAACAAAATGATGAATGTGTGTTTGTGTAAACAATTCTGGATGTGTGGTGTAAACAAAATGATGGATGTGTGTTTGAGTAAACAATAATGGATGTATGGTGTGGTGTAAACAAAATGATGGATGTGTGGTGTGGTGTAAACAATGATGGATCTGTGGTGTGGTGTAAACAATGATTGATGTGTGATCGTGTAAACAATGACGGATGTGTGGTGTGGCGTAAACAAAATGATGAATGTGTGTTTGTGTAAACAATTCTGGATGTGTGGTGTAAACAAAATGATGGATGTGTGTTTGAGTAAACAATAATGGATGTATGGTGTGGTGTAAACAAAATGATGGATGTGTGGTGTGGTGTAAACAATGATGGATCTGTGGTGTGGTGTAAACAAAATGATGGATGTGTGTTCGTGTAAACAATGATGGATGTGTTTTTGTGTAAACAAAATGATGGATGAGTGTTTGTGTAAACAATGTTGCATCTGTGTTGTGGTGTAAACAAAATTATGGATGTGTGTTTGTGTAAACAATGATGGATGTGTGTTTGTGTAAACAACATGATGGATGAGTGTTTGTGTAAACAATGATGGATGTGTGTTTGTGTAAACAACATGATGGATGAGTGTTTGTGTAAACAATGATGGATGTGTTTGACACATCTGCTGCTACTTGTGACATCGTCACCCCCTTCTCTCCAGGGTGTGTGCAGTCATGATGATGATGATGATTATTATTATTACTGTGCCTAAACATTGACAGTGAAACTGGTGATGTAGCAATCAGTGTGAGGACAAAATTGCACCAAGAAACAGCGATGTTATACAAATCAAATGTACACTGTAACAAATGTAACTGTACACTATGTTCATCACATGTAACACTGACAGTTACTGTACACTATGTTCATTACATGCAACACTGACAGTTACTGTACACTATGTTCATCACATGTAACACAGATGGTAACTGTAAACTATGTTCACCACATGTAACACTGACAGTTACTGTACACTATGTTCATCACATGTAAAACTGACAGTAACTGTACACAATGTTCATCACATGTAACACTGACGGCAACTGTACACTATGTTCATTACATGTAACAGTAACAGTAATTGTACACTATGTTCAACACATAACAGAGACAGTAACTGTAAACTATGTTCACCACATGTAACACTGACAGTTACTGTACACTATGTTCATCACATATAAAACTGACAGTAACTGTACACAATGTTCATCACATGTAACACTGACGGCAACTGTACACTATGTTCATTACATGTAACAGTAACAGTAATTGTACACTATGTTCAACACATATAACACAGACAGTAACTGTACACTATGTTCATTACATGCAACACTGACAGTATATCTACACTATGTTCATAACATGTAACACTGACGGTAACTGTACACTATGTTCATTACATGTAACAGTAACAGTAATTGTACACTATGTTCAACACATAACACAGACAGTAACTGTACACTATGTTCATCACATGCAACACTGACATTATATGTTCATTATATCAATCAATCAATCAATGTTTACTTATATAGCCCTAAATCACTAGTGTCTCAAAGGGCTGCACAAACCACTACGACATCCTCGGTAGGCCCACATAAGGGCAAGGAAAACTCACACCCAGTGGGACGTCGGTGACAATGATGACTATGAGAACCTTGGAGAGGAGGAAAGCAATGGATGTCGAGCGGGTCTAACATGATACTGTGAAAGTTCAATCCATAATGGATCCAACACAGTCGCAAGAGTCCAGTCCAAAGCGAATCCAACACAGCAGCGAGAGTCCCGTTCACAGCGGAGCCAGCAGGAAAACATCCCAAGCGGAGGCGGATCAGCAGCGCAGAGATGTCCCCAGCCGATACACAGGCGAGCAGTACATGGCCACCGGATCGGACCGGACTCCCTCCACAAGGGAGAGTGGGACATAGGAGAAAAAGAAAAGAAAGGGCAGATCAACTGGTCTAAAAAGGGAGTCTATTTAAAGGCTAGAGTATACAAATGAGTTTTAAGGTGGGACTTAAATGCTTCTACTGAGGTGGCATCTCGAACTTTTACCGGGAGGGCATTCCAGAGTACTGGAGCCCGAAATGAAAACGCTCCATAGCCCACAGACTTTTTTTGGGCTTTGGGAATCACTAATAAGCCGGAGTCCTTTGAACGCAGATTTCTTGCCGGGACATATGGTACAATACAATCGGCAAGATAGGATGGAGCTAGACCGTGTAGTATTTTATACGTAAGTAGTAAAACCTTAAAGTCACATCTTAAGTGCACAGGAAGCCAGTGCAGGTGAGCCAGTACAGGCGTAATGTGATCAAACTTTCTTGTTCTTGTCAAAAGTCTAGCAGCCGCATTTTGTACCAACTGTAATCTTTTAATGCTAGACATGGGGAGACCCGAAAATAATACGTTACAGTAATCGAGACGAGACGTAACAAACGCATGGATAATGATCTCAGCGTCTTTAGTGGACAGAATGGAGCGAATTTTTGCGATATTACGGAGATGAAAGAAGGCCGTTTTAGTAACGCTTTTAATGTGTGACTCAAAGGAGAGAGTTGGGTCAGAGATAACACCCAGATTCTTTACCGTGTCGCCTTGTTTAATTGTTTGGTTGTCAAATGTTAGAGTTGTATCATTAAATAGAGGTCGGTGTCTAGCAGGACCGATAATCAGCATTTCCGTTTTTTGGGCGTTGAGTTGCAAAAAGTTAGCGGACATCCATTGTTTAATTTCATTAAGACACGCCTCCAGCTGACTACAATCCGGCGTGTTGGTCAGCTTTAGGGGCATGTAGAGTTGGGTGTCATCAGCATAACAGTGAAAGCTGATACCGGATTTGCGTTTGATGTCACCTAGCTGCAGCATGTAGATGCTGAAGAGTGCAGGGCCAAGGACCGAACCCTGGGGAACTCCACACGTTACCTTAACGTAGTCCGAGGTCACATTGTTACGGGAGACGCACTGCATCCTATCAGTAAGATAAGAGTTAAACCAAGACAGGGCTAAGGTTGACATACCAATTTGTGTTTTGATACTTTCTAATAAAATATTATGATCGACGGTATCGAAAGCAGCGCTAAGATCGAGGAGCAGCAACATAGATGACGCATCAGAATCCATCGTTAGCAATAGATCATTAGTCATTTTTGCGAGGACTGTCTCCGTGGAGTGATTTGCCCTGAAACCGGATTGAAAGGTTTCACATAGATTGTTAGACGCTAAGTGTTCATTTAACTGCTCCGCAACAATTTTTTCGAGGATTTTTGAAATAAAGGGAAGGTGAGACACCGGTCGGTAGTTTCCCATGAGGTCAGGATCGAGGTTAGGTCTTTTAAGAAGAGGATGAATAACCGCTTTTTTGAATGCTAGGGGAACAGTGCCCGAGGAAAGTGATAAGTTCATAATATTTAGCACTGATGGACCTAATAATACGAAGAGCTCCTTGATCAGTTTCCCAGGAAGTGGGTCAAGTAAACATGTTGTTTGTTTTATTCCATTTACACGTTGTAACAATTCCTCTAATGTTATTTCCTCAAAACGAGAGAAACTATTTTGGAGGGCAGTATCCGCCGTATATACAGTCGTATCAGTGTTAATAGAACCCAGTTGTAGCTGGGATGTATTGTCTTTAATCTCCTTTCTAATGACTTCAATTTTCTTACTAAAGAATTGCATAAAGTCATCAGCTGAGTGGGTGGAGCTACTGGAAGGAGTCCCTTGTTGGGCCAATAATATTTAGCTTTAGCTAAGGTAAGCATGCGTTTATAAGTTATTAAACCATCACTCCATGCTTGATGGTGCACCTCAAGTTTAGTCGTGCGCCATTTGCGTTCCAGCTTTCTACATAATAATTTCTGAGCTCTAGTTTCTTCTGTAAACCACGGGGTACGCTTTTTTGGAGCCGTTTTTAACTTTAGCGGTGCTATGTTATCAATGGTTTCGCGCAGGGCGTCGTTAAAGTTGTTAGTGAGGTTATCAATAGAGCCCACATACTTTGGGAATGGTGCCATTACCGAGGGCAGTAGGTCAGCAAGAGTTGTCGTTGTGGCCGTATTAATGTCGCGGCTGCTGTAGCAGTTATTATTATTATTAGTTTGCCGAACATGCGTCTGAACCTCGAATTTTATAAGGTAATGATCGGACAATACTTTAGTATACGGGAGTATCGTAACTTTGGAAACGGTGATACCCCTGACAAGCACTAGGTCTATCTTATTACCGTTGCGATGCGTGGGTTCATTTATTATTTGTGTGAGACCACAGCTATCAATTATAGTCTGGAGCGCTACACACGGTGGGTCCGATGGGGTATTCATATGGATATTAAAGTCCCCCATTATGATTATATTATCGGCGTGTGTCACTAGTTCAGCAACGAACTCTGAGAATTCATTGATAAAGTCCGAATAGGGCCCTGGGGGGCGGTAGATAACAGCCAGGTGTAGAGGCAGCTGTGTGACAGACCTCATAGTAAGCACCTCAAAATAAGGTTAAAGTTTTCGTTGTATATTAGTGCGACCCCCCCCCCCCCCACCCCTTTTAAGAGGACGGGCAATATGCGCATGTGTAAAGTTAGGAGGACATACCCCATTTAGCGCAAAAAAGTCGTTTGGTTTAAGCCAGGTTTTGCTGAGACCGATGACGTTAAGATTGTTGTCTCTGATGATGTCATTAACTAACAACGTTTTGGGAGACAATGATCTTATGTTTAAAAAACCTATATTATAGGTAGTGGGCTGTTTTAGGGAATTTTTGATCAAATTATCCGTAGTAGCAATATTAATAATGTTGTGTTTATTATGCCCAGTGCATTTAGTATAATTACGACCATATCTAGGAATTGATACGACGGGAATTTTCCGATTGTTTGTTTGTTGCTTTGATAAACTGCACGCATCATAGTTAGCCACCTCAGTAAAACACATGTCCAACTCTGAAACACTCAAAGCAGAAAAAACTTGTTCTAATTTAACTGACTCCTTACCCAGACCAGTAGTCTCGCATTTTCCATTTAAATCCGGCTTCAGGATGGAGGGAAGTGGTGTTCTGTGGGGATTAGCCTTCTGCTTTGTTTTTAGCCCCGCTCGGCATCCGCGTTTCCGATCACACCGCTGGCGTCTGCTCCGTAGACGGCCCCCGCTGCTACTAGACTCCCCTGCTTCACAGGCCGCTGGATGTAGCCCCCGAAGTATTCCCATGCTATTTAGCAGGTCTAGCAAGCACGCGTCTATCAGTCCAAAACGGCCCGATATGTCCACATCCAAAAGTGTCTGGCGGTCGTACGTGATCACGGAGTGACCACGATGTGAGCCAGCCATAAAGTTTGTAGAATTGTCCGGTATTTCTGCTAAATGTTCCATATTTAGCAGGAGCTCCTCGAGGTCGCAGCCCTTCCGTAACACTGACAGTAACTGTACACTATGTTATGAGTGAGTGAGTGAGTGCGTGAGTGAGTGCGGTGAGTGAGTGAGTCAATGAGAGAGTGAGTGAGAAAGCAAGCGAGTGAGTGAGTGAGTGAGTGAGTGAGTAAAGGAGTGAGTTTCACACAATAGTTTAACAACATTATTTGTGTTTTACACAACTCAGCAACAATATATGTATTTTACACAACAACAATCTGTATGTGTTTTACACAAGTCAACAATGTGTGTGTTTGACACAGGTGAGATGATAGTTGTGTTTTTGACACAGGTGAGATGATAGTTGTGTGTGGGACACAGGTGAGTTGATGGTTTTGTGTGGTGATCAGAGCATGAGATGGCAGCAGGTGAATACAAGGAAGACAAAGAAGAAGAAGAAGAAGACGAAGAAGAAGAAGTTGGTTGAATTGCTGCAATCATCTTGTCAGGCGTCAGCGAGACAATCGCAGGTGAGGAAGGAAAGAGCTGCTTGTGTGTCGTCATGGAAACGTGTATGCTTTGTTTCCAAGGTATATCCATACATTTTCTGTTGCCATAGTGACAGAAGGAGAAACCAAGCAGCTGACAGTCATCTGAAGAAAAGTCTCAGCTGTAAGAAACAACACTTTGCTCCTCCTGCTAGCTTCCAGAAACTTCTACGTTGGAGGATTTAAACCTGCACTCAAGTGTTCACTTCACTATGACATGTGACCTGGAGAATCACCCTCAGGTGCACCAGTGATGACAACACCTGTACAACTACCTGTAGAGTCCCCCTCAGGTGCATCTGTTTATTCGAGTTATTTAAAATTACCAAGATAATAAAGATACTAATGTCAAAAATAATAATATTGATAATGATAATAATGTAAATAATAATCATAACATTAATAATGATAATAACGTAAATAGCACTGTGATGAGGTGGCGACTTGTCCAGGGTGTACACCGCCTTCCGCCCGATTGTAGTTGAGATAGGCACCAGCGCCCCCCACGACCCCAAAGGGAATAAGCTGTAGAAAATGGATGGATTGATAATAATGTAAATAATAATAATATTGATAATGATAATAATGTAAATAATAATATTGATAATGATGATATTTATGAAAATGTTGATGATAATGTTAATGATAATGATGATATTGATTATAATAATGATAATAATATAAATAATGATAACAATGATAATAATAATAATAATATTGACAATAATGATGACATTGACAATAACAATTAAAATGTGGATTACAATGATAACTATCATAATAATGATAATGATGATAATATTGATAATGATAGTAATGATAATGAAATATTGATGAAAATGATCGTGTTGATAATATTCCATCCCATCCATTTTCTACCGCTTATTCCCTTTTGGGGTCGCGGGGGGCGCTGGCGCCTATATCAGCTACAATCGGGCGGAAGGCGGAGTACACCCTGGACAAGTCGCCACCTGTTGATAATATTGATAATATTAATAACGATATTGATTATAACAAAAAATATAATAGTGATAATGATAATAACAAGAATGAATATATTGATAAACATGATAATATTGATAATAATGATACTGAGAATAATGATAATGAAGATGTTGATAAAAATGATAATGATAATGTTGATAATATTTATAATAATGATAATGGAAATATTGATTATGATGATAATAATAATAAAAAATATAATAATGAAAATGATGATAATGATAAAAATTATGATAATAATGATAACAATTATAATAATGATAGTGATGTTAGTTTGCAAGCATAACTTCACCTGCATGAGTTTACCACACTTGAAAAGTGAAGATTTGAGCAGACTGAGGATTTCACTCATTTTGTGGATTTATTGAGCAGAAACCGGAAGGTGAAAAACCTTAAAACATAGGAAACAAAGTATCAAACTCTATTCACTATTTACACAAACTCAACTAAGCAAAATAATATAATAAACATGGCCTGAGCAAAATAATATTTATTAAACATGGAATAAGCAAAATAATATATATTAAACGTGGACTAAGCAAAATAATATATATATTAAACGTGGACTAGCCAAACTAATATATATTAAACATGGACTAAGCAAAATAATATATATTAAACATGGCCTGTACGAAGAATTGCTCATTGAGTCATCCAGGCAGGTGGGCAAAGGCCAAAGGGTAAAATGTAAACATTAATAAACAAAAGCTCAGTTCTATTTCTAGAATCATCTAACCTTAAATTAACCTGATTTTTTCCTTATCTTAACAACATCATTTGACATATTTTATTCTATATGAAAATTGAAATCACACCTTGAATTTAAAGGCCTACTGAAATTAGATTTTCTTATTCAAACGGGGATAGCAGGTCCCTTCTATGTGTCATACCTGATCATTTGGCGATATTGCCATATTTTTGCTGAAAGGATTTAGTTGAGAACATCGACGATAAATTTTGCAACTTTTGGTCGCTAATAAAAAAGCTTTGCCTGTACCGGAAGTAGCAGATGATGTGCGCGTGACGTCACGGGTTGTAGGGCTCCTCACATCCTCACATTGTTGTTTTTTTTGTTTGTTTTTTTGTTTGTTTTTTTATTAAATCAACACAAAAACACACAAAATACACTTTCCATCAGTGCATCAACCCCCCAAAGAAAACCCCTCCCTCCCCCATTCACACCCAGCCACACCCACTCACACAAAAAAGGGTTGTTTCTTTCTGCTACCAAAATGCTGGTTCCCACAACATATATAACACAGTCTGCAAGGGACATAGTCCCTGAAACACACATGATTGTGTGTGTCGCCGGTCCACTAACACTATCATTAATTACTATTTTTTATGTAATTGTTTTATATGATTTTACTTTCTTTTTTATCCAAAAAAAATGTCATTGTTTTCCTTTTTTTTTAATCTCATTTTATTTTATTAAAACAAAATAATAATAAATAAATAACCTTATCTTCATCAGACCAGGTTGTTAATGGAATTAGACTTGTGTAAAAGGTTTTTAAAACCAGGTCCAGTCCAGACAATGTCAAAGTGGGCCTCAGCAACACACACCCTCATCCATGTGCAACAACAAAAATTAGGGAAACAACAGATTGCATATAAGTTATAAACAAAATTACATTTTCATAAAAAGCATTTGTGTATAGTCCATATTATGTCCAAGTCAGATTCAACACACACCTTCATTTTGTACACTCAAAAAAAGGGAACACAACAACAGATAGCATATATGTTGCTGTTGTTGCATATCTATAAACATTATTACATTTTAATAATAAGCCTTTAAGGATTTCCCATCTTTTTTCATGTTTTTTGGCATCATTATCGTTGTCAATCATGTATCTTTCTAAAGTTAAAAAATACTGAATAAATGTTTTAAAGAAAGTAAATACTAAGTGAATATCTATTTTCGGCCTTAAAAATAAACCTTTTACCAAGTACTATAATTAAATTAACTAAGTCATGCTTGTCAATAAACTCTCCTAAAATAACAGAAACTATATCAAGCTTCATAAACAAACCAATCCTTGAACACGTTTTTTCAACTTCCACCCAAAAGGAAGACACAATATGACAATACCAAAACAAATGCAGGGTGGATTCAGATTCCTGACAGCAAAAGCGGCAATCATCTGACTCAGTCATATTCCATAGTTTTAACATTTTCCCCGTTGGTAAGAAGTTATAAATAATTTTAATTTGAAAATAACGGTTTTGCACATCGATAGTAGTTTTGTAGATTAGTTTGAATATGGCATGCCACGGCAACGGGCAGTCAAAAAAGTCCTCCCATTTTCCATATGTGTTATATGGGACAGCCTTTAAAGATTTCTTTATTAAATAAAAATTATATATTTTTTTATTAATTTTAATTCCTTTTTGCCAACTAGAATTTCTTATTAGAGGTTTACAAACTAGTAATTTAGTAGTTCCATAATTAATTATTTGTTTCCATCTTTTCCTAATTACTCCAGTTAGTTGATTAAAAGAAAAGCTTGAACAAGCATCACCATACATAGTTCTAAATTCATCATACTTCATAATTTTACCATTCTCATTGATCATATCATTGACAAAAATTATTCCTCTTTCAAACATATTTTTCCAAAAGAAAGGCTTTCCATCTATTAAAATATTAGAGTTCATCCATATTATCTGCTGCAAAATATCATCTCTTTTTTTTGGCACATGAAATTGAAAACACCACCATGAGTGGATTGTTTCCTTTATGAACCCCTCCATGTTTCCCAGCAGATTCTCTACATAAGAATAATGGGAGGGGATCACTTGTAAAAAAGGATACAATTTTCTTTGATACATTACATGTTTTCTGTCCAACAGGACACTTGTGTACCACTCAGTATTTAAGTACATCTTTGGAACAATTGATGCTTTTAAAGAGAGACACATAGCTTCGAGGTTGAGAAGTTTTAGGCCCCCATATTCATACTCATTGTACAAAACCTTTCTTTTAATCTTTTCTGGTTTGCCGTCCCAGACAAAATCAAAGACCCTCCGTTCATAAACCTTAAAGAAGTTTTGTGATGGAGCTGGTAATGACAAAAACAAAAAAATAAACTGAGGAATAATTAACGAGTTGACAATAGATATTTTACCATATAAGGTTAAGGATTTCCCTTTCCGTAGTTGCATAATTTTGTCCAGCTTTCTTAGTCGATTATCATAATTTACTGAGCATAGATTTTCCAGATTCTCTGGTACAACAACACCAAGTATGTTAACAGGTCCATCTGTCCACAAAACAGGCACTTTGCATTCCATTCGGAAGGATGTTCCCTTTAGATTTCCGATCCTTAAAATTTTACATTTATCATAATTAAGCTTAAGCCCAGATTGCTGTGAAAATATGTCCAAAAGATCAAGGAGGTTCCGCAAACAATGAGGATTGGGGCTGATAAAGAAGCTTGTATCGTCTGCATACATTGTTATTTTACTTTCAATATTATTATTGCTGAGCCCTTCAATATTTCGATTCAATCTAACTTTAATCGCCAATATTTCCATAGCAATAATAAATAGGTATGGAGACAAAGGGCACCCTTGTTTTAGACCTCTTAATAGAGGTATTTTCCCAGAGATGTATCCATTATTGATAATTTTACAGTTAGTTTTATTATATAGTGTCTTGATCCAATGTAATAGAGAGTTGCCAAAATTGAAAAAAACTAAGCTTTTACAAATAAAATCTAAGCTAATTTTGTCAAAAGCCTTCTCCAGGTCGGCTACAAAAATTAAGCCTCTTTTATTCTCCATATTATAATTTTCAATAATTTCTAATAACTGTAATAATTATTTCCTATGTTTCTTCCTTGTAGGAAACCTGATTGATCTTGGTGAATAATATTTGACAAAACAGACCTAAGTCGTGTAGCCAAACATTTTGCCAGTATTTTAGCATCATAACATTGAAGTGTTACTGGTCTCCAATTTTTAAGATAAACTGGGTCTTTATACTGACCATTTATTTCCTGTTTCAACAATAAAGAAATAATACCTTCTGTTTGAGTGTTAGACGAATAACCTATTTTATATGAGTAATTAAAACTAGAAAGCAATGGTTTCTTAATCTCTTCGTTGTTTATAATCATTGCTTCCAGCAGCGAGAGCGATTCCGACCGAGAAAGCAAAGATTTCCCCATTATTTTGAGGGAGGATGAAAGATTTGTGGATGAGGAAAGTTAGAATGAAGCACTAAAAAAAATTTTTTTTTTTAAAGTCGACGCCGCCAGGCGGCGGCAGTGGGAGCAATTGAGATGTTATTAGACACATTTACTAGGATAATTCTGGAAAATCCCTTATCTGCTTATTGTGTTAATAGTGTTTTAGTGAGATTGTAAAGTCATACCTGAAAGTCGGAGGGCTGCGGTGAACGCTAGTGTCTCTGAGAGAAACCAATGGAGGAGCCAAGATCACAGCTGCCTTTTTGACAGCTACAGGAGGAGGTCGCATAATCCCCTGAAGTCTCCGGTAAGAGCCGACTTAATATCACAATTGGTTGACATGTGGTAGAGAAACATGTTCGCTTGACCACTCTGTGTTAAAGCTTCACATCAAACAAAGAAACACCGGCTGTGTTTTAGTTGCTAAAGGAAGCTGCAATCCACCGCTTTCCACCAACAGCATTGTTCATTATAGTCTCCATTATTAATTGAACAAATTGCAAAAGATTCAGCAACACAGATGTCCGGAATGCTGTGTGATTATGCAATGAAAAGAGACGACTTTTAGCCGTGAGTGGTGCTGGGAGAACATGTGCGCTCCAACCAATAACGTCACAAGCACGCGTCAACATAAGCGTCATCATTCCGCGACGTTTACAACAGAATACCTCACGGGAAATTTGAAATTGCTATTTAGTAAACTAAACCGGCCGAATTAGCATGTGTTGCAATGTTAATATTTCATCATTGATATATAAACTATCAGACTGTGTGGTCGGTAGTAGTGGGTTTCAGTAGGCCTTTACAGTAACTGAAATCAAGTACAGCAGGCAGACTTGACTACTTGACTTTTTGCATAATTCACCTTCAACTCACTCAAAGAAGCACACAATTCAACAACTGCAAAGCAGTCAATGCAGCGTGACCTTTCAACCTCTACAGTCAATGCAGCATGACCTTTCAACCGCAACAGTCAATGCAGCGTGGCCATTCAACCGCTACAGTCAATGCAGCGTGACCTTTCAACCTCAACAGTCTATGCAGCGTGACCTTTTAACCTCTGCAGACAATGCAGCGTGACCTTTCAACCTCAACAGTCTATGCAGCGTGACCTTTCAACCTCAACAGTCTATGCAGCGTGACCTTTCAACCTCTGCAGTCAATGCAGCGTGACCTTTCAACCTCTACAGTCAATGCAGCGTGACCTTTCAACCTCAACAGTCAATGCAGCGTGACCTTTTAACCTCTACAGTCAATGCAGCGTGACCTTTCAACTCTGTACAGGCAGCACATTTAACAAACAATACATCTGATGTTTTTGTTCCCTAAACACAGACCTAGACTTCTGTGTTCCAAACACAAAGTTTGGGCCAAGTAGAGAGAGGTGAGCTTACTGGTAGTCTCTTTGATCTTGTCCTTTTCCCTATGACTTTTACTCCAAACATTTAGCATGTGATGTTTACTCCAAATATTTAGTATGTGATGTTTACTCCAAATATTTAGTATGTGATGTTTACTCCAAATATTTAGTATGTGATGTTGCTGATCTGCTACCATCAGCTGCTCTGCAAGACCACTGGGCAAGGTTCTGAGCAGCCAAACATTTATGGAGTGCTGGCATGAGCTGCCAATTAGGCTGCTTGTGCTCACCTGTGCCACTTAGGCTGATTGTGCTCACCTGTGCCAATTAGGCTGATTGTGCTCACCTGTGCCAACTAGGCTGATTGTGCTCACCTGTGCACTCCGCTGTGGAGAGGTGAGGCTGATGTCATCAGCACACATTCACAGGCAATTCTCCCCCACAGTTTGCCGCAACAATAATGAAGCTAATAATGATAATGATTATACTGATAATGATAGTAATATTAATGTTAACATTGATAATGATAATATCACTCATTCACTCCCTCACTCACTCACTCACTCACTCACTCACTCACTCACTCACCTTAGTACTTGCACATTTAAGCGATGCCATTGGTGCAACACCACCACCCCTGTATTACTGCTACACCCCTGATTATATCCTGTCCAGTCACCCAGAGGATGTATGGTGTGTAAATTGGTGGCTATGATGAACGACTTGCAAGAGGAGGGCTCACATTGGTCAAAGAACACGTCTTCACTGGCTGCTTGGACTTCTGGATCATTCCTAGCTTCTTCATGTTTGTGTTGTTTATGATGAAAAACTTGCGAAAGGATCACAGCATGTTTGTTATTTTCTGTGCACTGATTCTATTCTTCTTCAAATACTTATTTTCCAGAGCCGACTATTGTGCACTTCTACTTACTGACTTGATGCTGCACCACTTTTCTCCTCCTGCCTCGTAAGATTCTTCTCTACTTTGCATTCTTGCTGCATGTGTGTGGTCTTCTCGCTACCTGCTGCTTCTGCTTCTTTCCCTTCCTGCTTTTCTCTTCGACAGCTATTTTTATTCAGCTCGGCTCTGAAACCGCTCCCTTTCTTCCTGCCGTCTTGCTTTTCTTCTATTTCTGCTCTGTGACTTGCTCCTGCATTTCAAACTTGCATTTTGCAACTCTGTATGCCAACTTTCAGCAAACATCGCAGGGAGCCTTCGTGCCCAACCAAGAAGTAGCAAGTTCAGTAAACCGGAGTAAACTATACCCACACCGGGGTTACAAGTGTTAAATTATGATCAAGGAATTAACCCCAGGATGCAGAGACGGAAGGCCAGGTAGCATTATTACAAAATAATAATTTAATTAGTCCAAATTTTCAACAAAAGGCGATGGAGCAGAAGTGCACACCATGAATAAACAACTCTAACAAGTCACTCAGTGGTTGGCAGGGGAATTGGCCTGGGCATACTGGAGCACAAAAGGTCCAACACAAAAATCCTCTGAACCTCAGGGAGGCTAGGAAGTAAACACAAATAGGTGAGGAATTGTAGGAATAAGGAAAAACCACATACCAAGGCTGATGAAGTAAAGCGGGCGTCTGCACGTGGGAGGTACAGGAAACAATAACCGACAGGGAACAGTTGGCGGTGACGAACTTAAATAGTGCCGGGTAGTGACTTGTTGCAGGTGTGTCTCGCTGGGGACAAATTACTGAAGCAAAAACAGACACCAAAAACAAGAAAAAGACAGGGAAATGACAAAACACAACAGTACCCGCCCCCCTCTTAATGGACGCCACCTGGCGGCTTACCTGGCTTTTCCGGAAAACGAACGTAAAAAGCATGCGAGTGTGGGGTGTAGTATAAGGGAACGGGGACCCATGATCGGTCCTCGGGGCCGTAGCCCTCCCAGTCGACCAGATACTGGAAACCCATGCCCCTTCTCCTCACGTCGAGAATGGCCTTGACCGAGAACGCAGGACGGCCATCAATAAGCCTGGAGGGTGGAGGAGGCACCTCTGGAGGACTTAAGGAACTGGTGGAAACAGGCTTGATTAGGGAGACATGGAATGAGGGGAGTCGGGAAGGCGTAATTAAACGGCTGAGGGATTGATGATACGCTCGATGTGATAGGGCCCAATGAATTGTGGCTGAATCTTCTTTGAGTCCACTTGGAGAGGTAGGTCACAAGATGACAACCACACCTTCTGACCGGGCCTGTAGTCAGGTGCCGTGCTGCGGTGGCGGTTGGCGAGGCGCTGGTTGCGTTCTGGGACGCGTAACAGAGCAGACCGGGTAGTGCGCCAGGCCAGATGTGCGAGGTGCATGTGGGCAGCCACGGATGGGACGGCGACTCTGGGTTCCAGAAAAGGACAAGCAGGAGGTTGGTAGCTGTAGGGAGAGTGAAAAGGGGACATGTCTGTAGCAGAGCTGATGAGGGTATTATGAGCGTACTCAATCCATGGTAGATTGAACACCCAGGAGGCCGGCTGCTGGTGGCAGACGCAGCAAATGGCAGACTCCAGATCCTGATTAGTCCGCTCAGTCTGGCCGTTTGTCTGCAGGTGGTATCCAGAAGAAAGGCCGGGCGTTGCTCCTAAGGTTTTGCAGAATGCCCTCCAAACAGCAGACCAGAATTGTGACCCTCTGTCCGAAACCACGTCCAATGGGATACCATGCAGCCGGAAGACATGGCGTACGAGCAACCCTGCAGTCTCGAGTGCCAAGGGCAGTTTGGCAAGAGCGACAAAGTGGGCCATCTTGCAGAAGCGGTCCACCAAAGTCAATAATCACAGTGTTGCCCTTGGATGGTGGAAGTCCTGTGATGAAGTCCAGCGTCACATGGGACCATGGGCAGGAGGGAATGGGAAGTGGACGCAGAAGACCAGCTGTTACCTGGTGTGAAGCCTCATTACGGGCACAATTGGCACAGGCAGATACAAATTCCCTGGTGTCAGCCCTGAATGTTGGCCACCAAAAGTGCTGGGACAGGAGGAAAACAATACGACCTTGGAGCTGTGAGCCCAATTCAGTACTTCTGGACGGAGGTCTGGGAACACAAACAAACGTCCTTGAGGGCAGTCCTTTGGAGAGGAAACGTTCTTGATTCCCTCCTTGACACGGCCTTCAATGTCCCACTGCAATGCTCCCAGCACTCGTGATGGTGGAATGATCATCTCGGTCTTGACCTCTTCCTCGGGGCAGGAGTACATCCTCGACAGGGCGTCTGGCTTACCATTCTGGGAGCCGGGGCGGAAGGTCATGAGAAAATTTAATCTGGCTAGAAATAATGCCCACCTAGCTTGTCTGGGATTGAGCCGCTGAACAGTACGGATGTAGGCCAGGTTCTTGTGGTCTGTGAACACCACAAAATGAGACTCCGAGCCCTCCAGCCAGTGTCTCCATTCTTGCAGCGCGAACACCACAGCGAGTAGCTCTCTATTGCCGATATCATAATTGCGTTCCGCTGGGGTCAGGCGGCGTGAGAAGAAGGCACAGGGGTGCGATCTTTGGTCGGAGGTGGAGCGCTGGGAGAGAACAGCCCCCACGCCGGAGTCAGATGCGTCAACCTCGACAAAAAATTGAGAGGAGATGTTAGGGTGGATTGTCTGTCTATCTGTGTTGGCCCTGCGATGAGGTGGCGACTTGTCCAGGGTGTACCCCGCATTCGGCCCGATTGTAGCTGAGATAGGCGCCAGCGCCCCCCCGCGACCCCAAAAGGGAATAAGCGGTAAAAAATGGATGGATGGATGTTAGGATGGACAAGAAACTGGGGCAGAGGTGAACAAAGACTTAAGTTTATCAAACGCAGACTGAGTCTCTGAGGTCCATAAAAAAGGTAGCTTAGTGGAAGTAAGTCTTGTTAGTGGTTCAGCTACTCTACTAAAATTGCGGATAAAACGATGATAAAAATTAGCAAAACCTAGAAACCTCTGGAGGTGCTTTCTAGAGGTGGGTGTGGGCCAATCAACCACCGCCTGGATCTTTGCCAGATCTGGTCTGAGTTGACCCCTCTCAACAATAAAACCCAAAAAAGTAACAGACTCTGAATAAAAAACGCACTTCTCAGCCTTGACATACAGGCGATTTTCAAAAAGGCATTGGAGAACTAAGTGGACATGCTGGACGTGTAGTTCAGGTGTAGGAGAGAAAACGGGGATGTAATCTAAATAAACTACCACGAAACTGTCGAGCATGTCACGCAGGACATCATTGATGAGGCCCTGAAAAATGGCGGGAGCATTGGTGAGGCCGAAAGGCATGACTAGGTATTCAAAATGTCCTAGTGGTGTGTTGAATGCAGTCTTCCATTCATCTCCTTGCTTAATGACTGCTCGCCGACTGCTCTTGTTGCAAAAAAGCTAAGTATCGTTCTATCTGTGTGCTTTTAACTGTTTTGCAGCTTTATTTACAACTTCTCGAACATATTTAATAGTTCAATTTAACTTGCAAATCACCCGATCTCTGTCTCACCACTCCGCCCTCAGCTAGCTAGCTGCTAAGCTAACGAGGCTAGCGGAGAAAGGCAGCGCGGGTCTGAAGGAAGCTACTCCCCCGACACCGTGACCACCACTTCCCGAAGACAGCTGGCACTCCACTCGGCGACGGAAAGTTTCTGTGAATATGGCTTCCTGCGCTTCGTGCACTTTACTCATGGATAGGTGGGCTCTGCTAGAGAGCCGTGTCTGCCAGTTAGAGCAGTGTAATTTCGTAACTTTAGATGTTGCGGACACATCTGCTAGCATTATCTGTAGCGAGCTAACTAGCCCAGCTTGTAGCAGCCCTAAGCGGCCTACAAGCTATGGTGTACCAGTTGAGACGCATAACAGATTTAGCCCTTTAGCTAGTCCTACACCCCAGTCTACCGGGCACCACACTTTAGTCATAGGGGACTCCATCACCCGGAACATAAAGCTTAACAAACCAGCCACAATTAAGTGTATTCCCGGGGGCAGAGCACCTGACATTGAAGCTAATCTTAGGGAGCTAACTCGCAACAGGCCTAGTAAACACATACGACGGGCTAACCGCACCACTAGTTATGCGAATATAGTAATACACGTTGACTCCAATGACGTTAGGATGAGACAATCAGAGATTACGAAGAGAAACATAGCCAGGGCTTGTAATCTCGCTAGAAAGATGTCCAGGCATCGAGTAATTGTCTCTGGTCCCCTGCCTGGGGGAGGCAATGATGAGAGATATAGCAGATTAGTCTCTCTTAACAAGTGGCTGGCTAGCTTCTGTAGACAACAGGGATTTACGTTTATTGATAATTGGCCCTCTTTCTCGGGCAAACCTGGCTTGCTGAGGAGAGACGGCCTTCACCCTAACCAGGAAGGCGCTATCCTCTTGTCTCGGAACATAGATTTCGCATTGAGCCACATTTGACTAACTGGACTAGAGCAAGCCTGGTCACAGGCAATTACAGAGCCTGCTAGCCTGGGTATGGAGTCAGTTAAATTAGAACTAGCCAGCGCCAGGCTGGATAATCCCTGTACACATAGCAGTTTTCTGAGAATAATACACAACTCACATAATGTTTTTTTCTGCTATGACTATGACTACGTCAGAGTTAGACATGCGTTCTACTGAGGTGGCAAATTATGATGCGTTCAGTTTATCGCAGCACCAAGTAGACAATCTGAAAATTCCCGTCATATCAATTCCTAGATATGGTCGTAATTATTTTAAGTGCACTGCGCATAATAAACGCAACATTATTAATATTGCTACTACGGATAATTTTATCAACAACTCCTTAAAACAGCCCACTACCTACAATATGGGCGTTCTAAACATCAGATCTTTGTCTCCCAAAACGTTATTAGTTAATGAGGTCATTAGAGACAACAACCTTAACGTCATCGGTCTTAGCGAAACCTGGCTTAAACCGGACAACTTTTTTGCGATAAATGAGGCATCTCCTCCTAACTATACGAATGCGCATATTGCCCGTCCCCTTAAAAGGGGAGGGGGGGGTCACACTAATATACAATGAAAACTTTAACTTTAGTCCTAACTTAAATAATAAATATAAATCGTTTGAGGTGCTTTCTATGAAGTTTGCCACACCGCTGCCTCTGTGCCTGGCTGTTATCTACCGCCCCCCAGGGCCCTATTCGGACTTTATCAGTGAATTCTCAGAGTGTGTTGCTGATCTAGTGACGCACGCCGATAATATAATTATAATGGAGGACTTTAATATCCATATGAATACCCCATTGGACCCACCGTGCATGGCGCTCCAGACTATAATTGATAGCTGTGGTCTCACACAAATAATAAATGAACCGACGTATCGCAGCGGTAATACCATAGACCTAGTGCTTGTCAGAGTTATCAACGTTTCCAAAGTTATGATACTCCCGTATACTAAAGTAATGTCCGATCATTACCTTATAAAATTCGAAGTTCAGACTCATGTTCGGCAGGCTAATAATAACAATAACTGCTATAGCAGCCGCAACATTAATGCTGCCACAACGACGACTCTTGCTGGCCTACTGCCCTCGGTAATGGCACCATTCCCAAAGTATGTGGGCTCTATTGATAACCTCACTAAAAACTTTAACAATGCCCTGCGCGAAACCATTGATAGTATAGCACCGCTGAAGTTAAAAAAGGCTCCAAAAAGGCGTACGCCATGGTTTACTGAAGAAACTAGAGCTCAGAAATGATCATGTAGAAAGCTGGAACGCAAATGGCGCACGACTAAACTTGAGGTGCACCATCAAGCATGGAGTGATAGTTTAATAACATAAACGCATGCTTACCTTAGCTAAAACTAATTATTACTCAAATCTCATCCGCCTTAATAAAAACGATCCAAAATTTTGTTTAGTACAGTAGCATCACTAACCCAACAAGGGACTCCTTCCAGTAGCTCCACTCACTCAGCTGATGAATTTATGAAGTTTTTTAATAAGAAAATTTAACTTATTAGAAAGGAGATTAAAGACAATGCGTCCCAGCTACAACTGGGTTATATTAACACAGATACGACTGTATATACGGCGGATACTGCAATTATCCAAAATAGTTTCTCTCGTTTTGATGAAATAACATTAGAAAAATTGTTACAACGTGTAAATGGAATAAAACAAACAACATGTTTACTTGACCCACTTCCTGGGAAACTTATCAAGGAGCTTTTTGCATTATTAGGTCCATCAGTGCTAAATATTATAAACCTATCACTTTCCTCAGGCACTGTTCCCCTAGCATTCAAAAAAGCGGTTATTCATCCTCTCCTTAAAAGACCTAACCTCGATCCTGACCTCATGGTAAACTACCGACCGGTGTCTCACCTTCCCTTTATTTCGAAAATCCTCAAAAAAATTGTTGCAGAGCAGCTAAATGAACACTTAGCGTTTAACAATCTATGAAAAACCTTTCAATCCGGTTTCAGGGCAAATCACTCTACTGAGACAGCCCTCGCAAAAATGACTAATGATCTATTGCTAACGATGGATTCTGATGCGTCATCTATGTTGCTGCTCCTCGATCTTAGTGCTGCTTTCGATACCGTCGATCATAATATTTTATTAGAGCGTATCAAAACACGAATTGGTATGTCAGACTTAGCCCTGTCCTGGTTTAACTCTTATCTTACTGACAGGGTGCAGTGCGTCTCCCATAACAATGTGAACTCGGACTATGTTAAGGTAACGTGTGGAGTTCCCCAGGGTTCGGTCCTTGGCCCTGCACTCTTCAGCATCTACATGCTGCCGCTGGGTGACGTCATACGCAAATACGGTATTAGCTTTCACTGTTATGCTGATGACACCCAACTCTACATGCCCCTAAAGCTGACCAACACGCCGGACTGTAGTCAGTTGGAAGCGTGTCTTAATGAAATTAAACAATGGATGTCCGCTAATTTTTTGCAACTTAACGCCAAAAAAACGGAAATGCTGATTATCGGTCCTGCTAGACGCCGACCTTTATTTAATAATACAACTTTAACATTTGACAACCAAATAATAAAACAAGGTGACTCGGTAAAAAATCTGGGTATTATCTTCGATCCAACTCTCTCCTTTGAGTCACACATTAAAAGCGTTACTAAAACGGCCTTCTTTCATCTCCGTAATATCGCTAAAATTCGCTCCATTTTGTCCACTAAAGACGCCGAGATCATTATCCATGCGTTTGCTACGTCTCGTCTCGATTACTGTAACATATTATTTTCGGGTCTCCCCATGTCTAGCATTAAAAGATTACAGTTGGTACAAAATGCGGCTGCTAGACTTTTGACAAGTACAAGAAAGTTTGATCACATTACGTCTGTACTGGCTCACCTGCACTGGCTTCCTGTGCACTTAAGATGTGACTTTAAGGTTTTACTGCTTACGTATAAAATACTACACGGTCTAGCTCCATCCTATCTTGCCGATTGTATTGTACCATATGTCCCGGGAAGAAATCTGCGTTCAAAAGACTACGGCTTATTAGTGATTCCTAAAGCCCAATAAAAGTCTGCGGGCTATAGAGCGTTTTCCATTCGGGCTCCAGTACTCTGGAATGCCCTCCCGGTAACAGTTTGAGATGATACCTCAGTAGAAGCATTTAAGTCTCACCTTAAAACTCATCTGTATACTCTAGCCTCTAAATAGACCCCCTTTATAGACCAATTGATCTGCCGCTTATTTTCTTTTTTCTCCTGTGTCCCCCCTCCCTTGTGGAGGGGGTCCGGTCCGATGACCATGGATGAAGTACTGTCCAGAGTCGAGACCCAGGATGGACCGCTCGTCGGGACCCAGGATGGACCGCTCGCCTGTGTATCGGTTGGGGACATCTCTACGCTGCTGATATGCCTCCGCTTGGGATGGTTTCCTGTGGACGGGACTCTCGCTGCTGTCTTGGATCCGCTTTGAACTGAACTCTCGCGGCTGTGTTGGAGCCACTATGGATTGAACTTTCACAGTATCATGTTAGACCCGCTCGACATCCATTGCTTTCGGTCCCTTAGAGGGGGGGGGGGTTGCCCACATCTGAGGTCCTCTCCATGGTTTCTCATAATCAGCATTGTCACTGGCGTCCCACTGGATGTGAATTCTCCCTGCCCACTGGGTGTGAGTTTTCCTTGCCCTTTTGTGGGTTCTTCCGAGGATGTCGTAGTCGTAATGGTTTGTACAGTCCTTTGAGACATTTGTGATTTAGGGCTATATAAATAAACATTGATTGATTGATTGATTAATTGAATTCTAACTAAATGATAAGCATTGCGGAGGTCCAATTTGGTGAAAAGTCTAGCAGTGTGTAGTGGGTTGAAAGCTGAGTCGAGAAGCGGGAGAGGATATTTATTTTTCACAGTAATATTATTGAGGGCACGATAATCGATGCAAGAGTGTTTTATCTCTCTTTTCCGCAAAGAAAAAAATGGCGGCTAGAGGAGAGTTGGAGGGACGAATGAGAACAGAAGCGAGCGAAGTGGTGATATACCCCTCCAGTGAATCTCTTCCGTTTCTAGAAATGCCGTAATTGTCTTGACGAAGGGAGTATAGCACCAGGGAGGAGATCAATACAACAATCAAAGGAACGGTGTGGAGGTAACGACACGGCCCTATCCTTGCTAAAAACTTCTCTAAGGTCGCGGTCGGCTGTGGGCACAAACGATAAATCTATGACTTCTTGGGTAACGATATGCGGGGAGAAGGAATAACCAAAAAGGTAATTTGAACCCAGGACTGCAGGACCTTCGTATTGTGAGGCAGACGCACTAACCCCTCTTCCGCCGTGAAGCCCGGGGGTCCATGATGTGGCCGGTTATTATGTTAGGTTCTGATCAAGGAATTGACCCCAGGATGCAGAGACGGAAGGCCAGGTAGCATTATAACAAAATAATAATTTAATGAGTCCAAAATGTCAACAAAAGGTGATGGAGCAAAAGTGCATACCATGAATAAACAACTCTAACAAGTAACTCAGTGGTTGGCAGGGGAATTGGCCTGGGGGTACTGGAGCACAGAAGGTCCAACAAAACATCCTCTGAACCTCTGGGAGGCTAGGAAGTAAACACAAATATATGAAGAATTGTAGGAATAAGGAAAAACCAAAAACCAAGGCTGATGAGGTTAAGCAGGCGTCTGCACGTGGGAGGTAGACAAAACAATAACCGGCAGGGAACAGCTGGCGCTGACGAACTTAAATAGTACTTGTTGCAGGTGTGCCTCGCTGGGGACTAGGTACTGAAGCAAAATCAGACACCAAAAATAAGGAAAAGACAGGGAAATGACAAAACACAACAACAAGTTTATATTTACTCTTAGTGAGACCAAATACAAGCCGCTCTCTTGCCTAAATGTTGCACATGTGTTGGTAACATAAACACTCAAACATCAAAGGGGTAATGACGATGTTCGGCACAATCCCATTCAAGATCAGACAAACATTACAGGGAGACAGAAAAGGATCAACAACATTACAGGGACACAGAACAGAATCAAATATTACAGAGAGACGGAACAGGATCACACATTACAGGGAGACAGAACAGGATCACACATTACAGGGAGACAGAACAGAATCAAATATTACAGAGAGACGGAACAGGATCACACATTACAGGGAGACAGAACAGGATCACACATTACAGGGAGACAGAACAGGATCTAACATTACAGGGATACAGAACAGGATCAAACATTACAGGGAAACAGAACAGGATCAAAGAACTAAGGGAGACAGAACAGTTTCAAACATCTAAGGGAGACAGAACAGGATCAAATATTACAGGGAAACAGAACAGGATCAAAGAATACAGTGAGACAAAACAGGATCAAACATTAAAGGGAGACAAAGCAGGATCAAACAATACAGGGACACAGAACAGGATCAAACCCTACAGGGAGACAGAACAGGATCAAACATTACAGGGAGCCAGAACAGGATCCAACAATACAGGGAGACAGAACAGGATCAAACATTACAGGGTGACAAAACAGCCTCCAACATTTAAGGGATACATAACAGCTCCACACTTTACAGGGTGACGGAACAGGATCAAACAATACAGGGAGACAGAACAGGATATCACATTACATGTAAACAGAATAGGATCAGACATTACATGGAAACAAAGCAAGATCAAACATTACAGGGACACAGAACAGGATCAAACAATAGAGGGAGACGGAACAGGATTAAATCTTACAGGGAGACGGAACAGGATCAAACATTTGTGAAGTGAAGTGAATTACATTTATATAGCGCTTTTCTCAAGTGACTCAAAACGCTTTACATAGTGAAACCCAATATCTAAGTTACATTTAAACCAGTGTGGGTGGCACTGGGAGCAGGTGGGTAAAGTGTCTTGCCCAAGGACACAACGGCAGTGACTAGGATGGCGGAAGCGGGAATCGAACCTTTAACCCTCAAGTTGCTGGCACGGCCGCTCTACCAACCGAGCTATACCACCCAGGGAGACAGAACAGGATCCAACAATTTAGGGGGACAGAACAGGATCAAACATTTAAAGGAGACAGAACAAGATCAAACATTACAGGGGGACAGAACAGGATCAAACACTACAGGGAGACAAAACAGCCTCCAATATTTAAGGGATACATAACAGCTATAACTTTATAGGGTGACAGAACAGGATCAAACAATACAGGGAGACGGAACAGGATCTTACATTAGGTGGAAACAGAATAGGATCAGACATTACAAGGAGACAAAACAGGATCAAACATTACAGGGAGACAGAACAGGATCAAACCATACAGGGAGACGGAAAAGGATCAAACATTAAAGGGAGACAAAGCAGGATCAAACATTACAGGGACCCAAAACAGGATAAAACATTACAGGGAGACGGAACAGGATCATACCTTACAGGGAGACAGAATAGGATCAAACATTAGAGGGAGACAGAACAGCAACAAATATGCCAGGGAGACAAAACAGGTGCACATATTACAGGGAGACAGAACAGGATCACACATTACAGGAAGACAGAGCAGGATCATACATTACACGGAGACAAAACAGGATCAAACATTAAAGGGAGACGGAACAGGATCCAACAGTACAGGGAGACATACAAGCATCAAATATTAAAGGGAGACATAACAGGTGCACACATTACAGGGAGACAGAACCGCATTACATTTTACAGGAACACAGAACAGGATCAAAAATTACAGGGAGACAAAACAGGATCAAACATAACAGGGGGACATAGGAGGGTCAGACATTACAGGGAGACAGACCAGCATTAAACATTACAGGGAGACAGAACAGGATCAAACATCACAGCGAGATAGAACAGGATCACACATTAAAAGTAGAACGAACAGGATCAAACAGTAAAGGGAGAAAAAGCAGGTTCAAACATTACAGGGACAAAGAACAGGATCAAATATCTAAGGGAAAGAGAACAAGATCAAACATCTAAGGGAGACAGAAAAGAATCAAACATTACAGGGAGACAGAACAGGATCAAATATTACAGTGAGACGGAACAGGATCACACATTACAGAGAGACAAAACAGAATCAAACATTACAGGGAGGCGAACAGGATCAGACATTACAGGGAGACGGAACAGGATCAAACATTACAGGGACACAGATCAGGATCACAAATTTCAGAGAGACAGAAAAGGATCAGACATTACAGGGAGACGGAACAGGATAAAACATTAGAGGGAGGCAGAGCAGCATCGCACATTACAGGGAGACAGAACAGGATCAAAAATTACAGGGAGACAGAACAGGATTAAACGTTAAAGGCAGACAGAACAATATCAAACATTACAGGGAGACAGAACCGGATCAATTATTACAGGGAGACAGAACAGGATCAAACATTACAGGGAGACGGAACAAGATTACACATTAAAGGGAGACAGAACAGGATCAAACGTTAAAGGGAGACAGAACAGGATCAAACATTACAGGGAGACAAAACAGGATCAAACATTACAGGGAAACAGAACAGGATCAAAAATTACAGGGAGACAGAACAAGATCAAACATTTAAGCAAGACAGAACAGGATTAGACATTACAGGGAGACAGAACAGGATCAAACATTACAGGGAGACAGAACAGGATCAAACATTACCTGGAGACAGAACAGGATTAAACCTTAAAGGGAGACAGAACAGTAGCAAACATTACAGGGAGACAGAACCGGATCAAATATTACAGGGAGACAGAAAAGTATCAAACATTTAAGGAAGACAAAAATGTATAAAATTTTACAAGAAGACAGAACAGGATCAAACATTAAAGGAAAAAGAACAGGATTAAACATTACAGGGAGACAGAACAAGATCAAACGTTACAGGGGGACAGAACAGGATAAAAAATTATAGGAAGACAGAACAGCATCAAACATTTAAGGGAGATGGAACAGAATAAAAAATTACAGAGAGACAGAACAGGATCAATTATTACAGGGAGACAGAACAGGATCAAACATTACAGGGAGAAAGAACAGGATAAAAAATCACAGGGAGACAGAACAGGATCAAACATTAAAGGGAGACAGAACAAGATCAAACATTTAAGGGAGACAGAACAGGATCAAACATTAAAGGGAGACGGAACAAGATCAAACATTTAAGGGAGACAGAACAGGATCAAATATTAAAGGGAGACAGTACGGATTCAAACATTACAGGGAGGCAGAACAGCATCAAACATTACAGACAGACATAACAAGTGCACACATTACAGGGAGACAGAACAGGATTGCACATTTCAGGGAGACAGAATAGGATCACACATTTAAGGGAGACAGGACAGGATCAAACATTACATGGAGACAGAACAGGATCAAACATTACAAGGAGAAAGAACAGGATCAAACATTACAGGGAGACAGAACAGGATCAAACATTACAGGGAGACAGAACAGCATCCAAAGTTACAGGGAAACAGAAAAGGATCAAACATTAAAGGGAGACAGAACAGGATCAATAATTACAGAGAGACAGAACAGGATTAGACATTACAGGGAGACAGAACAGGATCAAACATTACAGGGAGACAGAGCAGGATCACACATTAAAAGGAGACAGAACAGGATCAGACATTAAAGGGAGACAGAACAGGATCAAACATTACAGGGAGATAGAACAGGATCAACCATTACAGGGAGACAGAACAGGATTAAACATTACAGGGACACAGAACAGGATCATACATTAAAGGGAGACAGAACAGGATCAAACATTACAAGGAGACAGAACAGCATCAAACATTACAGGGAGGGAGACGGAATAGCATCACACATTACAGGGAAACAGAACAGGATCAAACATTAAAAGGAGCCAGAACAGGATCAAAGATTTAAGGGAGACAGAACAGGATCAAACATTACAGGGAGACAGAACAACATCAAACATTACAGGGAGACAGAACACGATCAAACATTACAGGGAGACAGAACACGATCAAACATTACAGGGAGAAAGAACAGCATCAAAGATTTCAGGGACACAGAACAGGATTGCTTACGGGTCTGACAACTTCCGTCGCCCCTTACAGAAAAGGTGAGAAACAGGCAAACGCTGGGGAGGGGGTAAAGTCACAGTCACTGGTCACTCCCAAGTTCTTTTGGATGACATATATGTTGAGAAAGAAGGACCACTGAGACAGAATAGTACTTGGCCAAGTTTTACTAAAGCTTTAGGAGACCAGCTCTTACAACACAACCATGTCATCGCCAAGGAGAGATCTAAAAGTAATACAAAAGGATTTAACTCATTTGGTGAGAAGGCAGCCCCCAACCCCTCACAGAGAGGGATGCACCTGCTGATAAGAAGAGGGATGGTGTTTTTCACACAACTGAACGGAATCAAACCTCCCTTTTCAGGAGTGATTCATCATGTTTGTACAGACACTGGACGCTCCAGGACCAAATATGGAAATCAACAACAATGAGGTCTGGAAGTTTACTGGCCACACCAACATCTCCAGAGGGAGAAGTACTAATAGCATTACCACACGATATTTTATTGTTATACTAAAGTATCCAAAATACATGCATTCTCCACACTATCCACAGTGAAAGCGGTTGTACAGGTCTATGGACTGAGAGGTTGCCCACCAATAGAGAATCCCTCCCCCTCCACTGTACTTATATAATAGTAATAATGATAATAATAATAATAATGATAATGATAACAATAATAATAATAATAATAATAATAATAATAAAATACTCCTGCTGTAAACAGGTAAAACCATATTGTTGTTGACACGGCCTGTGTTACCCAAGGTTTGAACATGATCCAGAATGAGATTTGTTTGTGGTTAATCTGCCTCAATGCCGCCTCCACATGACTCACAGCAGGACTGCACCATCATGGCTGAGGCCACAGCAGGAGGTGGCCTTTGAAATATTGAAATATTGAAATAGTGCACTGAGCTAATGCTTAGCCACAAATGAACAGCACACGCAGGCTTGTTAAGACATGCTAGCACCGTCTCCACAGTCTCTCTCTGATCTGATTCTTGCTCTCTTTCACTTTCTCTTTGGTGCCAGCAAAGCAGGTGGCGGTGTTGCCCACCATTCACCCGCTTTCTGGCTTCAACTGCAGTCTTGCTCTTTTCTAAAAAAATAAACTACAGAGAAGAAAAGGACTTAGCAATTGTTTTTATAAAATATAAAATAGGAAAATCCAATTGCAACAGGGCCAAGGTTGCAGAAGACTTTGCTTCAGCGACAAAAAAAAGCTCTTTTCACTTGAAGAGCTCCTACTCAATGAATATTTTTTCATTAATTAGCTGGTCCTGATTTATTCCCCAGCTGGCGCTGCCTCGTATTTAATGACGAGCTTGAATATTAGCATGTTTTGTTTTCATGGGAAGTCGCTAACTGTCTGTCTCTTGGCACATCTGTCTGTCCATACAGGCCCATATCTATCATCTGTCTGTCCATACAGGCCCATTTTTAACATCTGCCTGTCCACACAGGCCCATATCTATCATTTAATCAATCAATGTTTACTTATATACCCCTAAATCACTAGTGTCTCAAAGGGCTGCACAAACCACAGCACAAACCACTACGACATCCTCGGTAGGCCCACATAAGGGCAAGGAAAACTCACACCCAGTGGGATGTCGGTGACAATGATGACCCAGTGTGACGTCGGTGACAATAATGACTATGAGAACCTTGGAAAGGACAAAAGCAATGGATGTCGAGCGGGTCTAACATAATACTGTGAATGTTCAATCCATAATGGATCCAACACAGCCGCGAGAGTCCCGTTCACAGCGGAGCCAGCAGGAAACCATCCCAAGCGGAGGCGGATCAGCAGCGCAGGGATGTCCCAAGCCGATACACAGGCAAGCGGTCCATCCTGGGTCCCGACTCTGGACGGGCGGTCCATCCTGGGTCCCTACTCTGGACAGCCAGTACAATATCCATGGCCATTGGATTGGACCGGATCCCCTCCACAAGGGAGAGTGGGACATAGGAGAAAAAGAAAAGAAACGGCAGATCAACTGGTCTAAAAAGGGAGTCTATTTAAAGGCTAGAGTATACAAATGAGTTTTGAGGTGAGACTTAAATGCTTCTACTGAGGTGGCATCTCGAACTGTTACCGGGAGGGCATTCCAGAGTACTGGAGCCCGAAACGAAAACGCTCTATAGCCCGCAGACTTTTTTTGGGCTTTGGGAATCACTAATAAGCCGCAGTCCTTTGAACGCAGATTTCTTGCCGGGACATATGGTACAATACAATCGTCAAGATAGGATGGAGCTAGACCGTGTAGTATTTTATACGTAAGTAGTAAAACCTTAAAGTCACATCTTAAGTGCACAGGAAGCCAGTGCAGGTGAGCCAGTACAGGCGTAATGTGATCAAACTTTCTTGTTCTTGTCAAAAGTCTAGCAGCCGCATTTTGTACCAACTGTAATCTTTTAATGCTAGACATGGGGAGACCCGAAAATAATACGTTACAGTAAACGAGGCGAGACGTAACAAACGCATGGATAATGATCCCAGGGTCTTTAGTGGACAGAATGGAACAAATTTTTGCGATATTATGGAGATGAAAGAAGGCCGTTTTAGTAACGCTTTTAATGTGTGACTCAAAGGAGAGAGTTGGGTCGAAGATAATACCCAGATTCTTTACCGAGTCGCCTTGTTTAATTTTTTGGTTGTCAAATGTTATAGTTGCATTATTAAATAATGGTCGGTGTCTAGCAGGACCGATAATCAGCATTTCCGTTTTTATGGCGATGAGTTGCAAAAAGTTAGCGGACATCCATTGTTTAATTTCATTAAGACACGCCTCCAGCTGACTACAATCCGGCGTGTTGGTCAGCTTTAGGGGCATGTAGAGTTGGGTGTCATCAGCATAACAGTGAAAGCTAACACCGTATTTGCGTATGATCGAGGTTAGGTCTTTTAAGGAGAGGATGAATAACCGCTTTTTTGAATGCTAGGGGAACAGTGCCAGAGGAAAGTGCTAAGTTTATAATATTTAGCACTGATGGACCCAATAATACAAAGAGCTCCTTGATAAGTTTTCCAGGAAGTGGGTCAAGTAAACATGTTGCTTGTTTTATTCCATTTACACGTTGTAACAATTCCTCTAATGTTATTTCCTCAAAACGAGAGAAACTATTTTGGAGGGCAGTATCCGCCGTATATACAATCATATCTGTGTTAATAGAACCCAGTTGTAGCTGGGACGCATTGTCTTTAATCTCCTTTCTAATGACTTCAATTTTCTTATTAAAGAATTGCATAAAGTCATCTGCTGAGTGGGTGGAGCTACTGGAAGGGGTCCCTTGTTGGGTTAGCGATGCTACCGTACTAAACAAAAATTTAGGATCGTTTTTATTAAGGTGGATGAGATTTGAGTAATATTTAGCTTTAGCTAAGTTAAGCATGCGTTATAAGTTATTAAACTATCACTGCATGCTTGATGGTGCACCTCAAGTTTAGTCGTGCGCCATTTGCGTTCCAGCTTTCTACATAATAATTTCTGAGCTCTAGTTTCTTCTGTAAACCATGGGGTACGCTTTTTTGGAGCCTTTTTTAACTTTAGCGGTGCTATGTTATCAATGTTTTCGCGCAGGGCGTCGTTAAAATTGTTAGTGAGGTTATCAATAGAGCTCACATACTTTGGGAATGGTGCCATTACCGAGGGCAGTAGGTCAGCAAGAGTTGTTGTTGTGGCCATATTAATGTTGCGGCTGCTATAGCAGTTATTATTATTATTAGTTTGACGAACATGCGTCTGAACCTCGAATTTTATAAGGTAATGATCGGACAATACTTTAGTATACGGAAGTATCGTAACTTTGGAAACGGTGATACCCTTGACAAACACAAGGTCTATCGTATTACCGTTGCGATGCGTGGGTTCATTTATTATTTGTGTAAGACCCCAGCTATCAATTATAATCTGGAGCACTACGCACGGTGGGTCCGATGGGGTATTCATATGGATATTAAAGTCCCCCATTATAATTATATGTGGAGAGGGGCGTGTTCCGCGCGTCCCCTGCGGGCGGGTTGTGTGCAGGGGCCGGCCATGAAGCAGCCAACAGGTGAGTGGATACCTCAGCTGGAACGAGTGATCTAATCACCTGTTCTCTTTATTAGCAGCGCTGGAGACCATGAAATGGAGAGAGGCATGAGGACGCAGGACAGACGCACAGAGATGAACAAGGGACAGCTGAAAAGCTGGACAGACGGACAATTGTGTAAAGTAAAAGATGTACTAAAGACTGTCAAACCTGAAAAGCTGAACAGACGGACAATTGTGTAAAGTAAAAGATGTATTAAATACTGTGTCAAACCTGCATCCTGAGCTGTGTGATACTGTGGTCAGAAGAAGCCGGGCGAGACGCAGGAAACCTCCACGTTATATTATCAGCGTGCGTCACTAGATCAGCAACGAACTCTTTGAATTCATTGATAAAGTCCGAATAGGGCCCTGGAGAGCGGTAGATAACAGCCAGGTGTAGAGGCAGCGGTGTGACATACCTCATAATAAGCATCTCAAACGATTTATATTTATTATTTATGTTAGGACTAAGGTAAAGTTTTCGTTGTATATTAGTGCGACCCCCCCACCCATTTTAAGGGGACGGGCAATATGCGCATATGTAAAGTTAGGAGGAGATGCCTCATTTAGCGCAAAAAAGTCGTCTGGTTTAAGCGAGGTTTCGCTGAGACCGATGACGTTAAGATTGTTTTCTCTGATGACCTCATTAACTAACAACGTTTTGGGAGACAATGATCTTATGTTTAAAAAACCTATATTATAGGTAGTGGGCAGAATTTTTGATCAAATTATCCGTAGTAGCAATATTAATAATTTTGTGTTTATTATGCCCAGTGCACTTAACATAATTACGACCATATCTACGAATTGATACGACGGGAATTTTCCGATTGTTTGTTTGGTGCTTTGATCAACTGAACGCATCATAGTTTGCCACCTCATTAGAACGTATGTCCAACTCTGAAACAATCAAAGCAGAAAAAACTTGTTCTAATTTAACTGACTCCTTACCCAGATCAGTAGTCTCGCATTTTTCATTTGAATCTGGCTTCAGGATGGAGGGAAGTGGTGTTCTGTGGGGATTAGCCTTTAGCTTTGTTTTTAGCCCCGCTCGGCATCCGCGTTTCCGATCACATATCTAACATCTTTCTGTCCGCAAAGGCCCATATCTAACATCAATCTGTCCGCACAGGTCCATATCTAACATCTGTTTGTCCACACAGGCCCATATTTAACATCTGTCGGTCCACACAGGCCCATATCTAACATCTGTCCGTCCACACAGGCCCATATTTAACATCTATCTGTCCGCACCGGCCCATATCTAACACCTGTCTGTCCACACAGGCCCATATTTAACATCGGTCTGTCCACACAGGCCCATAAGTAACATATATCTGGCCACATAGGCCCATATCTAACATCTGCCTGTCCACACAGGCCCATATCTAACATCTGTTTGTCCACACAGGCCCATGTTTAACATCTGTCTGTCTACACAGGCCCATATCTAACATCTGTCTGTCCACACAGGCCCATATATTACATCTGTCTGTCCACAGAGGCCCATATATCTAACATCTTTTTTTCCACACAGGCCCATATTTAACATCTGTCGGTCCACACAGGCCCATATCTAACATCTGTCTGTCCATACAGGCCCATATCTAACATCTTTCTTCCGCACAGGCCCATATCTAACATCTGTCTGTCCGCACACGCCCATATCTAACATCTGTTTGTCCGCACAGGCCCATATTTAACATCTGTCTGTCCACACAGGCCCATATCTAACATCTGTCTGTCCACACAGGCCCATATGTAACATCTGTCTGTCCACACAGGCCCATATCTAACATCTGTCTGTCCACACAGGCCCATATCTAACATCTGTCTGTCCACACAGGCCCATATCTAACATCTGTCTGTCCACACAGGCCCATATTTAACATCTGTTTGTCCACACAGGCCCATATTTAACATCTGTTTGTCCACACAGGCCCATATTTAACATCTGTCGGTCCACACAGGCCCATATCTAACATCTGTCTGTCCACACAGGCCCATATCTAACATCTTTCTTCCGCACAGGCCCATATCTAACATCTGTCTGTCCGCACAGGCCCATATCTAACATCTGTTTGTCCACACAGGCCCATATTTAACATCTGTCTGTCCACACAGGCCCATATCTAACATCTGTCTGTCCACACAGGCCCATATGTAACATCTGTCTGTCCACACAGGCCCATACCTAACATCTGTCTGTCCACACAGGCCCATATCTAACATCTGTCTGTCCACACAGTCCCATATCTAACATCTGTTTGTCCCCACAGGCCCATATCTAACATATGTCTGTCCACACGGGCCCATATCTAACATCTGTCTGTCCACACAGGCCCATATGTAACATCTGTCTGTCCACACAGGCCCATATCTAACATCTGTCTGTCCACACAGGCTCATATCTAACATCTGTTTGTCCACACAGGCCCATATTTAACATCTGTCTGTCCACACAGGCCCATATCTAACATCTGTCTGTCCACACAGTCCCATATCTAACATCTGTTTGTCCCCACAGGCCCATATCTAACATATGTCTGTCCACACGGGCCCATATCTAACATCTGTCTGTCCACACAGGCCCATATGTAACATCTGTCTGTCCACACAGGCCCATATCTAACATCTGTCTGTCCACACAGGCCCATATCTAACATCTGTCTGTCCACACAGGCTCATATCTAACATCTGTTTGTCCACACAGGCCCATATTTAACATCTGTCTGTCCACACAGGCCCATATCTAACATATGTCTGTCCACACGGGCCCATATCTAACATCTGTCTGTCCACACAGGCCCATATGTAACATCTGTCTGTCCACACAGGCCCATATCTAACATCTGTCTGTCCACACAGGCCCATATCTAACATCTGTCTGTCCACACAGGCTCATATCTAACATCTGTTTGTCCACACAGGCCCATATTTAACATCTGTCTGTCCACACAGGCCCATATCTAACATATGTCTGTCCACACAGGCCCATATCTAACATCTTTCTGTCCGCACAGGCCCATATCTAACATCTGTCTGCCCGCACAGGCCCATATCTAACATTTGTCTGTCCACACATGCCCATATCTAACATTGGTCCATCCACACAGGCCCATATTTAACATCTATCTGTCCGCACAGGCCCATATCTGACATCTGTCCGTCCGCACAGGCCCATATCTGACATCTGTCTGTCCACACAGGCCCATACCTGACATATGTCTGTCCACACAGGCCTACAGTATATCTAACATCTGTTTGTCCACACAGGCCCATATCTAACATTTGTCTGCCCACACAGGCCCATATCTAACATCTGTGTGTCCACACAGGCCCATATCTAACATCTGACCGTCTGTCTGTCTGTCATTCTGTCTGCGAGCCAATATCTGCAGAGTCTGTTTCTATGTCCGTCTATCAGTTCCTATCCCTCAGTCTCTTGGGCCATCAGTCTGCTGATGGATCTGTCAGTCTGTGT
>NC_084611.1:47215317-47222817 GCF_033978795.1 Nerophis ophidion | reverse complement strand
CTTGTAATACTGCCACTAGGGTTGATGTAGTAGCTCCACAACATAACCTTAAAGCCTGTGACTGGATCCGGTCTATTTTCCCAAGTCATGTTTTTGAAGCAGATTGGTAAATAATGCATCCGTAATCAATAACAGATGGAATTAAAGTTATAAATATATACATGTATTGTTTTCAACGTTAACCTATCAGCCCCCCAATCATTACCCCTCAAAGCCCTCATTATATTTAACACCTTTTTACTTTTTCCCCTTTTTTTTTTATTTTCCGGAAGGAACACTCCTGAAGGAATAAATAAAGTACTATCTAATCTAATCTAATCAAATCTATTTTGCTGATGTGGGTTGACTAGTTCATATTTTTATCAAACCATATTCCTAAATATTTAAATACTTGTACCTCTTCTATATTTTCACCTTAGAGTTTTTATTTGGAGCTTGTTTTGTACTTTTGTCTTTGTAAAATGTATGACTTTTGTCTTTCCAACAGAGAATCTTAAACCTCAAGCCGTTCCCCAGTCTTGAACATTATTTACCACTTTGTTAGTTTTTTGATTATTTCTTTTGACTCTAAATAATATACTAGTCTTTCATTAATCTTTTTTTTTTTTTCCATTACTTTTCCCCAAATTTATAATTTCCTGCCTCTTCCGGGTCTTACCCTGACTTGCATATTGGAATTGTTACCGCTAATTTTCCCCTCTGCCGGTCATTCTCCTTCTTCATATATCCTGTCATATCATTTCAAGACCACTTCTTTGACGATGCTACCTAAGTTTTTGATCATTTGATAACCCGCTAGGTCTTTCCCCGGTGACGTATTTTTAACCTTTTTCAAAATTCGAACCATTTCATTCAAAGAAAATGTCATATCCATAGTGTTGGTAAAGCTATTATCGTTGTCTTCCATCATTTCCCCAATATTTAAACTCATTGTTTTTCTCTCTTTTGTTTTTCCACATTTCTCAAATTATCATTACTGTGCACTTTAACAAATGTTTTTGCTAAAGGTTCTGCTGTTTCTTTACCCGTGAGTACATCTTCTTTAATAAATGTGGCACATCAGCCTCTTTACCCTTCATTCCTATCTTTACGAATCGTTATATATCCTTTTATTATAAAGTTTAATTTTGGCTTCAGCCCTGTTTCTTGAATACAAATTATATGTGGTTTAGTTTTCATATTTTTAATATATCGCTTTAATTCATGTTCGGTTGCTATCAAACTTCTGGCATTCCACCGGACAATTAACAGGGTGTTGGAATGTGGTAACATGACTCCGTCACGTCTACTCTCCGTAGTACAGCTTGCACCCGGTCCCAAGATAGTTCTTTCAACAACTTTGCTGCTGCTTTGACAATCATTTTGATCTTCTCAGTCTTATTTTTTACTTTCATTTTGTATCAAAGCTGAGTTGTGCTCTCTGGTTTATTTTGCAAATGAACCGACAGAACATGATCATGTACAAGACTCGCCTACCCACAATGCACTGCAGCCCAACGCTCCTGGTCGGATGTTTTTTCGGGGGTTCATGGAGAGATGCGGTAAAGAGTGGTAGCCAAGACACACGGTCACACACGGTCACACACGGTCACAATCGGCAATTATTTTGACCTGGGGAGCAGATTTAGAGGAAAAAATGTGTCTGGGGGGCCGGGATATCTGATTTTCAGGTACAAAAAACTTCACAATGACACAAAATAAACACAACAGTTAAACCTCACACTAAAAACAAGACATTGACTTGTACGTTCAAAAGACAGAATAGAACAAGACAAGACATGCAATGCCATCTACAAAATGTTATGTAAATGTTAGTCATTACACACGCGGCTATGGTTTTGATGTATTTGTTACAGACATGTTTACGTCAAGTAACATCACATGGTTCCATTTGCACCTTTCAACAAATCTGAAAAGGAATATTAAGAAGTAAAACTTATATTTAATCCTACCTCTTCTCCGAGCACACGATGACTGTACATACGGGTCGAAAAATGTTGACCTAATTCAGCATTTCTCAAAGTGTGGGGAATAGAGACATGACAGGTGGGGCGCGAGGAAAGGAAGGAAATTTTTGATTTTGGATTTTTTTTTTACTATGCTTTCATTTTCTATACACACTGTAAATCACTTTGCGATTCTGTCTGTGAAATCCGCCGTATAAATAAATGTAAATTACTTATTTTTCCTGTAGGCTTTAAATTTCTCGGCAGGAGCGAAAGTTTGACAGACATAGCAACAGTAACTTTTGCAGGCGGGGCTAAGAGGAACAAACTTTCGCGCGGATGGGTAGCAGGCTAATGTGCGGACCACAATTACACAAAATGGATACATTTGCAACTCGCACCTCAAAGGTCTGCGGAGAAACAAAAATATGACGGGTCTAATCAACCAAAAAGTCAACCTAAAAGAAAATATGGCGAAGGGTATCTTGCTCTTGGATTCACGGCAGCGGAGGTGGGGGCAGAGGAGAGACCCCTGTGTGTTCTTTGTCTAAAACGGCTAGCAGCAGACAGCATGAGACCCAACAAAGTAAAGAGACAACTCGAGACCTCACATGATGTCCAATAAATTGTTTTGTTGGGGCGATGGGGGTAGGTGGGCCTTGAAAACTAACCCCTGAGTCTAAAGTGGGGATGACAGAAAAAAAAAAAAAAAAAGTTTGAGAAGCCCTGACCTAATTGTACGGATCTCACTTTAAATGGCAAACCGATCATTTAAATGTTTTCACTTTGAATATGAAACGAGGAGTAAAATGTACAATGTACAATATTATCAATTATTTCACAAGGACATGTTTTAAGGATATTGTACAGTATAATTAAATCTAAAATGAATGTGATCACTTTCAGGATCATTTTATTTTTAGCCAGTAAACAACTGTTATGTACTTTTGAATCGGGTTTTCAAAAAAAAAGAAAAAGGGAGGGACAATCAAGGATCAACAATGGCACGACTTTCACTAGCTTGCGTGAGGTCAAAAGACAAGAGATTTTAGACCAATGCTGCTTTGGATCTGTTCCTGCTAAACTAGTAAGTGACTTTCAATGCTCAAATCAGAATAATAATACTAATTTTAGCTACTGGAAATTTGTGTGGTAGCAATAAATACCCACCAGCGCGATACTTCGCAGTTCCACACTGACCAACCACGCAACAAACTCAAAAGAACCGTACAAGGAAAAAACAATGCAGTGACTTCAAACTGCAAATATAAGGTTTGAGTAAAATATGTAGGTTGGTGTGAATGTTGTCCGTCTATCTATGTTGACCCTGCAATGAGGGGGCGACTTGTCCAGGGTGTACACCTCCTTCCACCCGATTGTAGCTGAGATAGGCGCCAGCGACCCCCACGCCCCCAAAAGGGAATAAGTGGTAGAAAACGGATGTAGGTTCCTACTGTGGAAAGTTCAGTAATACAGAATCATTGTGGCATTATCGTGTCAGTTTGACGCTATATGCGCTAGTCCTCATGGTAAATGTGGTTTTCCTTTTGGGAAAACGCCATCGCTTTGGTTCACTGGTGCGGCCAATATAAACCAAAACTGAAAGTTCTTAAGTGGAGCTTTAAGTAGAGTTTATAAATCTTGTATCTGTGCCACATATAGCCTTATTTCAGTGTCAATAGTCTCCAGCTTACTTGCTACACATGTTTTGGCTCTGCCCATCCCTGTGCAGTTATTGGACCGACATTTTTAATACTTTGTCTGTTGTTGTAATTACCTACTAGGCCTTCTTTGCCTTTATTTGTTGTTGTATCTTTATGTTAGCAATTGGGACTTTTTGAATGAAATTGTCTGTGGCTCCATGTTAACGAAGTTGCCTGTACTATTTGACTGATGCATTTTATTGATTGATTTATTATTTTTCTTTCTTTTTCGTTTTGTCTCCTCAGAAAAAAAATTTGGTAACTTTGTTTGTTTTATAACTTGTGCCAGGATAGCAGTAATTGCACAAAGGCATTCTTCTTCTTTTAGTTTTCTGACAGCACGTAGGCGTTCGCATCAACTTTCGTCTTTTTAACAAATGGGTAAAGGGGGGATGATGTATGCCGTAAAACTAGTTGGCACATTTAATATTTAATAATAATAAATACTGTAAAATTCTATAATTTTTGTTATTTAAAGGGGAAAACCCGATTCAAAAGTACATAACAGTTGTTTACTGGCTAAAAATAAAATGATCCTGAAAGTGATCACATTCATTTTAGATTTAATTATACTGTACAATATCCTTAAAACATGTCCTTGTGAAATAATTGATAATATTGTACATTGTACATTTTACTCCTCGTTTCATATTCAAAGTGAAAACATTTAAATGATCGGTTTGCCATTTAAAGTGAGATCCGTACAATTAGGTCAGGGCTTCTCAAACTTTTTTTTTTTTTTTTTCTGTCATCCCCACTTTAGACTAAGGGGTTAGTTTTCAAGGCCCACCTACCCCCATCACCCCAACAAAACAATTTATTGGACATCATGTGAGGTCTCGAGTTGTCTCTTTACTTTGTTGGGTCTCATGCTGTCTGCTGCTAGCCGTTTTAGACAAAGAACACACAGGGGTCTCTCCTCTGCCCCCACCTCCGCTGCCGTGAATCCAAGAGCAAGATACCCTTCGCCATATTTTCTTTTAGGTTGACTTTTTGGTTGATTAGACCCGTCATATTTTTGTTTTTCCGCAGACCTTTGAGGTGCGAGTTGCAAATGTATCCATTTTGTGTAATTGTGGTCCGCACATTAGCCTGCTACCCATCCGCGCGAAAGTTTGTTCCTTAGCCCCGCCTGCAAAAGTTACTGTTGCTATGTCTGTCAAACTTTCGCTCCTGCCGAGAAATTTAAAGCCTACAGGAAAAATAAGTAATTTACATTTATTTATACGGCGGATTTCACAGACAGAATCGCAAAGTGATTTACAGTGTGTATAGAAAATGAAAGCATAGTAAAAAAAAAATCAAAAATCAAAAATTTCCTCCCTTTCCTCGCGCCCCACCTGTCATGTCTCTATTCCCCACACTTTGAGAAATGCTGAATTAGGTCAACATTTTTCGACCCGTATGTACAGTCATCGTGTGCTCGGAGAAGAGGTAGGATTAAATATAAGTTTTACTTCTTAATATTCCTTTTCAGATTTGTTGAAAGGTGCAAATGGAACCATGTGATGTTACTTGACGTAAACATGTCTGTAACAAATACATCAAAACCATAGCCGCGTGTGTAATGACTAACATTTACATAACATTTTGTAGATGGCATTGCATGTCTTGTCTTGTTCTATTCTGTCTTTTGAACGTACAAGTCAATGTCTTGTTTTTAGTGTGAGGTTTAACTGTTGTGTTTATTTTGTGTCATTGTGAAGTTTTTTGTACCTGAAAATCAGATATCCCGGCCCCCCAGACACATTTTTTCCTCTAAATCTGCTCCCCAGGTCAAAATAATTGCCGATTGTGACCGTGTGTGACCGTGTGTCTTGGCTACCACTCTTTACCGCATCTCTCCATGAACCCCCGAAAAAACATCCGACCAGGAGCGTTGGGCTGCAGTGCATTGTGGGTAGGCGAGTCTTGTACATGATCATGTTCTGTCGGTTCATTTGCAAAACAAACCAGAGAGCACAACTCAGCTTTGATACAAAATGAAAGTAAAAAATAAGACTGAGAAGATCAAAATGATTGTCAAAGCAGCAGCAAAGTTGTTGAAAGAACTATCTTGGGACCGGGTGCAAGCTGTACTACGGAGAGTAGACGTGACGGAGTCATGTTACCACATTCCAACACCCTGTTAATTGTCCGGTGGAATGCCAGAAGTTTGATAGCAACCGAACATGAATTAAAGGGATATATTAAAAATATGAAAACTAAACCACATATAATTTGTATTCAAGAAACAGGGCTGAAGCCAAAATTAAACTTTATAATAAAAGGATATATAACGATTCGTAAAGATAGGAATGAAGGGTAAAGAGGCTGATGTGCCACATTTATTAAAGAAGATGTACTCACGGGTAAAGAAACAGCAGAACCTTTAGCAAAAACATTTGTTAAAGTGCACAGTAATGATAATTTGAGAAATGTGGAAAAACAAAAGAGAGAAAAACAATGAGTTTAAATATTGGGGAAATGATGGAAGACAACGATAATAGCTTTACCAACACTATGGATATGACATTTTCTTTGAATGAAATGGTTTGAATTTTGAAAAAGGTTAAAAATACGTCACCGGGGAAAGACCTAGCGGGTTATCAAATGATCAAAAACTTAGGTAGCATCGTCAAAGAAGTGGTCTTGAAATGATATGACAGGATATATGAAGAAGGAGAATGACCGGCAGAGGGGAAAATTAGCGGTAACAATTCCAATATGCAAGTCAGGGTAAGACCCGGAAGAGGCAGGAAATTATAAATTTGGGGAAAAGTAATGGAAAAAAAAAAAAGATTAATGAAAGACTAGTATATTATTTAGAGTCAAAAGAAATAATCAAAAAACTAACAAAGTGGTAAATAATGTTCAAGACTGGGGAACGGCTTGAGGTTTAAGATTCTCTGTTGGAAAGACAAAAGTCATACATTTTACAAAGACAAAAGTACAAAACAAGCTCCAAATAAAAACTCTAAGGTGAAAATATAGAAGAGGTACAAGTATTTAAATATTTAGGAATATGGTTTGATAAAAATATGAACTAGTCAACCCACATCAGCAAAATAGATTTGATTAGATTAGATTAGATAGTACTTTATTTATTCCTTCAGGAGTGTTCCTTCCGGAAAATAAAAAAAAAAGGGGAAAAAGTAAAAAGGTGTTAAATATAATGAGGGCTTTGAGGGGTAATGATTGGGGGGCTGATAGGTTAACGTTGAAAACAATACATGTATATATTTATAACTTTAATTCCATCTGTTATTGATTACGGATGCATTATTTACCAATCTGCTTCAAAAACATGACTTGGGAAAATAGACCGGATCCAGTCACAGGCTTTAAGGTTATGTTGTGGAGCTACTACATCAACCCTAGTGGCAGTATTACAAGTAAAAATGAACGAAAAACCTTTGGACAAGAGGAGAGATCAACTCTCAGCAGTTTATCGGGCAACTTTAAAAGGATCCAAGCAAGGATATCCGACTTGTCCAGTGCTACCAAACTGCCAAGAAAAAGAGAAAACAAAAAAGAATAGTTTTGGGTGGATTATAGGAGACATATGTAATAAAGTTAAAATTGACAATCAATATTAAAGTTAGTCCTACAGTACCAATGCCTGCAATACCACCGTGGATGTTTGATAACCCAAAAGAAAACATGCAATTACTAAAGAATAGAAATTTAAATAGTTACCGGATAGAAAAATGGATTGAGATATGATACATACGGATGCATCAAAAACTATAAAAAAATAAAGGTAAGAGCTGTAGCAGTTATCCCACAAGGAAACATAGTATTAAATCAAATAATCAGTGATAAACTATCTGTTTTTACGGGGGAATTGGTAGCAATTTTTATGGCATTTA
>NC_084611.1:47205317-47212817 GCF_033978795.1 Nerophis ophidion | reverse complement strand
TGGTCACATGCTGCTCAGATGACATTGCTTTCTTAAAAAACTGAACCCTCCTTTGTTCCCTCGTCAGGTCTTAACTCCACCCTCTTCCTGGTTTAACCACTCCCACCGCAGGTCTTAACTCTGCCCTCTTTCTGGTTAAAACTCCACCCTCTTCCTGGTTTAACCACTCCCACCGCAGGTCTTAACTCCACCCTCTTCCGGGGTAAGCCACACCCACTTGACCTTGACATTTGACCCTGACCTTTGACTTTGACCTTTGACTTTGACCTTTAACCTTGACCCCTCATAAATCATTTACCTTTGAACTTGACCCCCCATAAATCATTGACCTTTGATTTATGAGGGGTCATAAATCATTGATTTATGAGGGGTCATAAATCACTTTTTGACGAAAGGTATCCCCTTAAATTCTCTAAGGCGCTCTGTTTGAGCCACACATTACACATTTAAGCAGAACTACATTAGAGAACTGCAAATCCCATCAGCCAAACCAGGAAGTAAAGTGCCGGTATTTTCAAACTCAAGCCAAGAATAAACCTACAATCACTCAAATTCAGCCGGACACACGCAACGTGACATAACCAACTATGTATCAACATAAGTCTTGTCACATTACGACATTTTTTGCTGTTTTCCTGTGTGTATTGTTTTATTTTTTGTCTTGCATTCTTATTTTGGTGGCTTTTCCTCTTTTTTTGGTATTTTCCTGTAGCAGTTTCATGTGTTCCTTTAAGCGATATTTCCCGCATCTTCTTTGTTTTAGCAATCAAGAATATTTCACTTGTTTTTATCCTTCTTTGTCGGGACATTGTTGATTGTCATGTCATGTTCGGATGTACTTTGTGGACGCCGTCTTTGCTCCGCAGTAAGTCTTTGCTGTCGTCCAGCATTCTGTTTTTGTTTACTTTGTAGCCAGTTCAGTTTTAGTTTCATTCTGTATAACCCTTCTCTAAGCTTCTATGCCTCTTCTTAGGGAACTCACCTTTTGTTTATTTTTGGTTTAAGCATGAGATACCTTTTTACCTGAACTCTGCCTCCCGCTGTTTCCGACATCTACAAAGCATTTAGCTACCACCTACTGATATGGAAGAGTATTACACGGTTACTCTGCCGAGCTCTAGACAGCACTGACACTCAACAACAACACATCATTTGCATCCTATAATTACTATCCATCCATCCACTTTCTACCGCTTATTACTTTTGGGGTAGCGGGGGGCGCTGGTGCCTATCTCAGCTACAATTGGGCGGAAGGCGGCGTACACCCTGGACAAGTTGCCCCCTCATCGCAGGGCCAACACAGATAGACAGACGACTATTATTACTAGTTTGCAAAAATATTTTTAACCCACATAGGTGAAATTAAATATTCTCACAAGGCACACCAGACTGTATCTCACGGCACACTAGTGTGCCGCGGCACAGTGGTTGAAAAACACAGTTCTAGACTATTGAGGCGACTCGATGTAAGTAGTGTATAGTGTTTCTCCAGCCGTGGTCATAAATGATAGTATTATGAAAGTTATGTATTAAATGATAGTGTTATGAGAGGTATTTATGAAATGATAGTGTTATGAGAGGTATTTTCTGAAATGATAGTATTATGAGAGGTATTTATGAAATGGTGGTATTATGAGAGGTATTTATGACATGGTAGTATTATGAGAGGAATTTATTAGAGTGGCCACAGCATTAGGGCCTATTCAAGTTTGCAAAGGGCTCCTTAAAAAGGCTGATAAATTGCAAGGAAACAAGCAGGGAAGTCGTCTCTTCTGCTCTGTCCTCCAGGGATGCTCCTTAGTTCCCAAACACAAACACGGCTTGCCTCATTAGTGGAACAGATGAATGTGAAACATTGTGCCAGATTGATCCTGGTTATTCAATTGCTTTCCCATTTGGGTGCGGGACTCAGCAGTGAGAAGGGTCATGAGAAAGCAGAGTGATGTCTGGGGAATCCCCCGATAGAAGCACACCAACTCAAAGTTCCCATGACATCTGCTACCACAAAGTCCAGCTGGTCCAGTCTCAGGAAGAGGAATGTTCCAGTGACTTATGAACGGCTGAATTAGAACACAGCCATCTAATATATGAAGACATGATGAAGAGCACACCAACTGCTTAATAGCAAAAACTCCAAGGGAAATAGTTCATGTTGCAATGTTGCAGCAGCAAGTGGAATTTGGTGTTGATCCTATCCTCACGAGGACTGCCTCAGCGTACTCGACTTAAGAAATGCAATCATGTGAAACTTTACAAACTTTGTAAAAGCTGAACAAAGTAGGAAAGTAAGCATATAATTGTTCCGAAGGTGGACTTTTTCTACAAACGTCGGGCATTTGTTTTGCTGGGATAAATTCTCAGTGTTTTCCTTCCACCCACACATCTTGCATCTTCTCCTTATGCTCGTGTGGCTTTTCTCCACCACAATCCACCAACATGCAGGTCAGCTTCTCAGGCGGCTGGGATGTGCTGTCCACATGCTTGCTTCTCCTGCCACAGCTGGGGCAGACTCAAGCACTGCTGCACCAATGGCCAGGTGTTTGTTTCACCCGCTTCAGTTTAAATGCCGACATTTGGCCACTCCACAGGTCCTTGTTAGCAGTTCACCACTTCACTCTCTTACCAGCCTTTCAGCTAAGAAAGCTTCTAGAATACATTGTTTGCTTTTAGTGGCGTCTGAGAAAGAAACGTGTATACTGTGACAGACTCTTGCCGTCGTGCGGGTTCCATGGACCACCAAGGAAGGACATTCTTGATCAGGTTTGACTCTTGTTTATTTTTCAATCAGGGTTATCTGCAGGTCGGGTCGCTTTTCAGCTCCTCCTCCACTGCTCACTATTCGGTCGCTTTTTAGCCGCCCCCGTTGTCGTCGTCGCCGTCTTGCTCTCTGTCGTTTCCGCTCCTCATGTACTGCTGCAGGCTCTCCAACTCCTTCCGCCCCGTTCTCTCCTCCTTCTCCCCTTTTATACCTCGAGAGGAGATAGATTAATTGAGTCCCGGTGCACCTGATCTCGCTTGTAGCGTCGCTCCACCTCTCCACATATACTTTTAGACTTCTTCCCAGTAAAAGCACCTTTGACTATTTTCTGCAAATGTGCCTTGCTGCTGGAATAATCACTAGTGGTCAAAAGTACACTTTACACTTGTAAAGAAAAATCATGTCATGGCTGTCTTGGAATTCCAATCATTTCTACGACTCTTGTTTTTTTTTTGTGATGTAGTGATTGGAGCACATACTTGTTGCTCACAAAAAATATTCATTAAGTTTGCTCCTTTTATGAATTTATTATGGCTCTACTGAAAATGTGAGCAATGCATACAGCAATGTTAATATTTGCTTACATGTCCCTTTGCAAGTTTCACTGCAATAAGGCGCTTTTGGTAGCCATCCACAAGCTTTTGCTTACATTTTTCTCCACAGAATTGCCGCAGTTCAGCTCAATGTGTTGCTTTTCACACATGGACTTGTTTCTTCAGCATTTTCCTTACCTTTAAATCAGAACTTTGGGAAGGCCATTCTAAAACCTTCATTCTAGCCTGATTTAGCCATTCCTTTACCACTTTTGAAATCATTTTCCTGTTGGAACACCCAACTGCACCCAAGACCCAACCTCCGGGCTGATGATTTTAGCTTGTCCTTAACAATTTGTAGCTAATCCTCCTTTTTCATTGTCCCATTTAAAGCAGCAGTTCCATTGGCAGCAAAACAGGCCCAAAGCATAATACTACCACCACCATGCTTGACGGTAGGCTTAGTGTTCCTGGGATTAAAGGCCTCACCTTTTCTCCTCCTAACATATTGCTGGGTATTGTGGCCAAACAGCTCCAGTGTTGTTTCATCTGACATCACATGGACAAAGATAAAACCTGCTGGAAGAAAGTTCTGTGCTCAGAACTTTCCAACCCTCCGACTTACAAGTAATACCTCTCCAACATTTCAGGCAGTTTTGAGGTAAAGACATGTTTAAAGTGGTCTAGTATGTTTCATATGTTAATATGTCATCTTTTTATAGCAGCACCTTTTTAGTCCTACGGAGTGTGAGAGTTTAAAAAACTCATGTAGGAATGTAAATGTTGATGCCAATCGATGTAATAAATGAAATATTCTAAATGTATGTATGTGAAAAAATAAAGATATGTAAACACTAGTTAGAAAAAAACAATAATAGAGTAACAAAGCAGTCATGTTTTACTTCAGTAGTTTTATTGACTCATTTTTTAAAATGGGGGGGAAATATTAGAATACAAATATTTTTAAAACAGTTTAAGGTAAGCTGACATTTTTGGTCATCATAGGCTCAAATGTGTGACTGAATTCTTCCAGTGTAAAACATTAATAAATGTGAAAATCTCCAAAATGACAAAAGTCAAAGTGGTATCACTTGGTGTGTGGCTTCACACCAATGCAGCTGATAGGCTCCAGCTGCCCCCACACTCCCCCCTACCCACCCCCCCTGTAAGAGACAAGTGATAGAAAATAGATGGATATATACGGTATATATATACACATGTGTATGTATACATACATACATGTATATATATATATACATACACATATATATATATATATACACACACGTGTATGTATATATATGTATATATATACACACATACATATATACATACACATACATATATATATACATACACATACATATATACATACATATATATACCTTTATACACACATATACATATATACACACACATATATATACATATATACACACATATATATATATATACATATATACACATATATATATATATATATATATATACACACATATATACACACAAAATATATACACACACACATATATATATATACACATATATACACACACACATATATATATATACACATATATACACGTACACATATATACACGTACACACATACATATACATACATACATATACACATATACATATATATATATATATATATATATATATATATATATATATATATATATATATATATATATATATATATCCTCTCTGAGCTGCTACCTTACCGTGGTAGAGGAGTTTGCGTGTCCCAATGATCCTAGGAGCTATGTTGTCTGAGGGCTTTCATGCCCCCTGGTAGGGTCTCCCAAGACAAACAGGTCTTAGGTGAGTGATCAGACAAAGAGCAGCTCAAAGACTTCTATGGAATTGCAACAAAATTAACTCAGATTTCCCTTGCCCGGACGCGGGTCACCGGGGCCCCTCTCTGGAGCCAGGCCCGGAGTTGGGGCACGATGGCGAGCGCCTGGTGGCCGGGCCTGTTCCCATGGGGCCCGGCCGGGCACAGCCCGAAGAGGCAACGTGGGTCATCCCTCCAATGGGCTCACCACTCATAGGAGGGGCCATAGAGGTCGGGTGCATTGTGAGCTGGGCGACAGCCGAAGGCAGGGTACTTGGCGGTCCGATCCTCGGCTACATAAGCTAGCTCTTGGGACGTGGAATGTCACCTCACTGGGGGGGAAAGAGCCTGAGCTAGTGCGCGAGGTAGAGAAGTTTTGGCTGGATATAGTCGGACTCACCTCGACGCACAGCAAGGGCTCTGGAACCAGTTCTCTCGAGAGGGACTGGACTCTCTTCCACTCTGGCGTTGCCGGCAGTGAGAGGCAACGGGCTGGGGTGGCAATTCTCGTTGCCCCCCGGCTCAAAGCCTGCACGTTGGAGTTCAACCCAGTGGACGAAAGGGTAGCTTCCCCCCGCCTTCGGGTGGGGGGACGGGTCCTGACTGTTGTTTGTGCTTAAGCACCAAACAGCAGTTCAGAGTACCCACCCTTTTTGGGTACACTCGAGGGAGTACTGGAAAGTGTTTCCCCGGGCGATGCCCTTGTCCTACTGGGGGACTTCAACGCTCATGTTGGCAACAACAGTGAAACCTGGAGAGGCGTGATTGGGAAGAATGGTCGCCCGGATCTAAACCCGAGTGGTGTTTTGTTATTGGACTTTTGTGCTCGTCATGGACTGTCCATAACGAACACCATGTTCAAACATAAGGGTGTCCATATGTGCACTTGGCACCAGGACACCCTAGGCCGCAGTTCCATGATCGACTTTGTAGTTGTGTCATCGGATTTGCGGCCTCATGTTTTGGACACTCGGGTGAAGAGAGGGGCGGAGCTTTCTACCGATCACCACTTGGTGGTGAGTTGGCTGCGATGGTGGGGGAGGATGCCGGACAGACCTGGAAGGCCCAAGCGCATTGTGAGGGTCTGCTGGGAACGTCTGGCAGAGTCTCCTGTCAGAGAGAGTTTCAATTCACACCTCCGGGAGAACTTTGAACATGTCACGGGGGAGGTGCGGGACATTGAGTCCGAGTGGACCATGTTCCGAACCTCTATTGTCGAGGCAGCTGATTGGAGCTGTGGCCGCAAGGTTGTTGGTGCCTGTCGTGGCGGTAATCCCAGAACCCGTTGGTGGACACCAGCAGTGAGGGATGCCGTCAAGCTGAAGAAGGAGTCCTATCGGGTTCTTTTGGCTCATAGGACTCCGGAGGCAGTGGACGGGTACCGACGGACCAAGCGGTGTGCAGCTTTAGTGGTCGCGGAGGCAAAAACTCGGACATGGGAAGAGTTCGGGGAAGCCATGGAAAACGACTTCCGGACGGCTTCGAAGCGATTCTGGACCACCATACGCCGCCTCAGGAAGGGGAAGCAGTGCACTATCAACACCGTGTATGGTGCAGATGGTGTTCTGCTGACTTCGACTCCGGATGTTGTGGATCGGTGGAAGGAATACTTCGAAGATCTCCTCAATCCCACCAACACGTCTTCCTTTGAGGAAGCGGTGCCTGGGGAATCTGTGGTGGACTCTCCTATTTCTGGGGATGAGGTTGCTGAGGTAGTCAAAAAGCTCCTCGGCGGCAAGGCCCCGGGGGTGGATGAGATCAGCCCGGAGTTCCTTAAGGCTCTGGATGCTGTGGGGCTGTCTTGGTTGACAAGACTCTGCAGCATCGCGTGGACTTCGGGGGCGGTACCTCTGGATTGGCAGACCAGGGTGGTGGTCCCTCTCTTTAAGAAGGGGGACCGGAGGGTGTGTTCCAACTATCGTGGGATCACACTCCTCAGCCTTCCCGGTAAGATTTATTCAGGTGTACTGGAGAGGAGGCTACGCCGGATAGTTGAACCTCGGATCCAGGAGGAACAGTGTGGTTTTCGTCCTGGTCATGGAACTGTGGACCAGCTCTTTACTCTCGGCAGGGTTCTTGAGGGTGCATGGGAGTTTGCCCAACCAGTCTACATGTGCTTTGTGGACTTGGAGAAGGCATTCGACCGTGTCCCTCGGGAAGTCCTGTGGGGAGTGCTCAGAGAGTATGGGGTACCGGACTGTCTTATTGTGGCGGTCCGCTCCCTGTATGATCAGTGTCAGAGGTTGGTCCGCATTGCTGGCAGTAAGTCGGACACGTTTCCAGTGAGGGTTGGACTCCGCCAAGGCTGTCCTTTGTCACCGATTCTATTCATAAGTTTTATGGACAGAATCTCTAGGCGCAGTCAA
>NC_084611.1:46705317-46870317 GCF_033978795.1 Nerophis ophidion | reverse complement strand
AAATGTTTTTGTGTTTATGTATGCATGCATGTATGTATGTATGTATGTATGTCTGTACTGTATGTTTGTATGTATATGTATGTATGTATTTGTGGGTGTATGTATGTACTGTATGTGTGTATGTGTATATATGTATGCATGTATGTATGTATGTATGTATATATGTACAGTATATATGTATGTATGTATGTATTTAAAATGTTTTTGTGTTTATGTATGCATGCATGTATGTATGTATGTATATATGTACAGTATATATGTATGTATTTAAAATGTTTTTGTGTTTATGTATGCATGCATGTATGTATGTATGTATGTATGTATGTATGTATGTATATACAATGTTTATCTGTGTATGCATGTATGTATGTATGAATGTATAGGTGTATGTATGTATGTATAAATGTATCTATGGATTTGTGTATGTATGTATGTATGTTTGTATTTATGTTTTTATGTATGTATGCATTATGTATTAATATATTTATATATGCATGTATGTAAAATGTTTATGTGTGTATATATGTACAGTATTTATATATGTATCTATGTGATACACTTGAACTGCTGATTTTCCCTTCTTAATCAATAATTCATCATTTCACCTTTTTTGCCACTTGCCATTGTTACTTTTGTTCATTTCATGAAAATGATCTTTTGAATGATGAAAATGCTTCTGATTGCTATTCATTGTGTGCTTTCATCACATTCATAGACGTGTTTGCCAAATAGCTTTGTGTGGGAAAACTCTTTACTCCAGGAGGATTAGGAAGCTGCAAGTCTACAGCTACACTTGTGTGTGTGTGTGTGGGTGCGTGCGTGTGTGTGTGTGTTGCGACTGTGGGTGGAGCATCCGAGAGAGCAAATTACAGGTGTGTCATCAACCTAAATTTGCATTTGAGAAATCAACTGCATAATCCTGCAAGAGCTTCTCTCTGTGATACAAAGACAAGAATATATTTGCCCATGACTCTTCAGCCTTGGTATGCACTTCCCTCCTTTACTCTTCTTCTTTTTAAATCAATCCCATGTATTCATCCATCCATTTCCTACCGCTTATTCCCTTTTGGGGTCGTGGGGGGCGCTGGCGCCGATCTCAGCTACAATCGGGCGGAAGGCGGGGTACACCCTGGACAAGTCGCCACCTCATCGCAGGGCCCAATTTATTCATATAGTCTTTAATCACTTCCCTCCTGCACTATTCTTCTTTTTAAATCAATCACATTTTATTAATTTCATCCTTAACCCTTGTGTTGTCCTCATTTCCTGTATACACCCCGTGTCCTCCAGGTCAAAATGACCCGTCTTTACTAAACCCCTAATATAAGCAGCTTAAATAAATTTCAACACTAAATTACATCTTGCTTGAAGAAACAACTTGTTATTCACCATAACATGTGTGAATAACTGAGTTTTCCCTCTTTACTTTATTTCTGTAGCTTAAGAAAGGAAAAAAAAATAGCGTTTTGAATGCATTTTTATTCATCCCTATGTCTCAGTTTCTTTCTTTTCTTTCTCCAGTAAACAATTGAAGACAATGTACAATACAAACATATGAACAATAACAAAACCCATTCAACTAATGAACTAATTAACTAACCCTAGTTGGCAGATGTCGGGCAGTATGCAAGTGTGCAGCCTTTGCAGATATATTTCTTACACTTGCAACACAGTTTGTGTTTTACTGTCCTTCTTTCGAGGGCAGGACAGACATCTCTTCCTCTTACTTCTAGCTGGGGAAGTGGCTGTGGTATCTGGATCCTCAGCTTGATCTGAACATCAATGATGTTGTGGAAGAGGACCAGGGCAGTCATCCTTCTGCAGGTGTATGTTCCAATCACCTTATCTAGGTTGTCCACACCTCCCTTGTTGCGGTTGTAGTCTAGGATGATGACTGGTTTCCTGTCCTCACGATCGCGAGCGTCACCATCTATGTTCAGTGTGCTCAGAAGAACTACATTCTTGTTCTTCTTTGGGAGGTCAGAAACTAAAGTGGTAGTGGGCGTGAAGGCAAACTTTGATGAGCAAACGTCTCTCTCCTTTGACGCAAGCAGTGCAGGTGGGAGCTCAGGCTTGTTCTTTCGAACTGTACCAACCATGGTGATCTTCCTCTTCAGGAGCTGCTGTTTGAGTTCGTAAGATGTGAAGAAATTGTCACATGTCAGATTTTGACCCCTCAGTCCCTCTGTCACATCAAGCACAACTCCCATCCCCTGGTTCTTCTCTGGCCATCCATCGGTCGGCTCATGGGCATGAGAATCGGCATACGTTGTGGTCCTGGGGTCATCTTTATGATGTTTTTTTTCTGCATGCCTGCCATGTTGGTTGTATGCTGTGGAGGACCATGTTATAGGAAAGTCTCTTTCAGCTTGAGGGTTTTCTTCTTCTGAAGATGATTCATCATGCTCTGGGTTGTATTCCTCCCCATATTTTTCTTCTGATATATCCTCGACAATGGAGCCACGCCGCCCCAGAAACAACAAAGTACTAATGGATCACAGTAATTGCTCCATGTTCTTGCTTCAATTTATGTAAATGTTGCAGAGTTTGAAGGTCATCTCATACGAGGAGCTGACCTTTGTCTCCATGTGACAACATAGTGGCCGTGACCTTGGAAAGAAAGATTGTGATGGAAAGTGTTTGAAGAGCAAAGCAAAGAAGGAGCATAGTTCAGTGCCCAAGAAAACACATCTGTGGTGGCGTTCCAAAGTGAGTAACGTGGATGTATACAAATGTTCTAAAGTGAGTAACATGGATGTATATAAATGTTCTAAAGTGAGTAACATGGTTGTACACACATGTTCTAAAGTGAGTAACATGAATGTACACACATGTTTCAAAGTGAGTAACATGGATGTACAGACATGTTCTAAAGAGAGAAACATAAATGTATACAAATGTTCTAAAGTGAGTAACATGGTTGTACACACATGTTCTGAAGTGAGTCACCTGGATGTACACACATATTCTAAAGTAAGTAACAAAGATGTACAGACATGTTCTAAAGTAAGTAACATGGATGTAGACACGTTCTAAAATGAGTAACATGCATATACACACATGTTCTGAAGTGAGTAACATGGATGTACACACATGTTCTAAAGTGAGTAACATGGTTGTACACACGTTCTAAAATGAGTAACATGCATATACACACATGTTCTGAAGTGAGTAACATGGATGTACACACATTCTAAAGTGTGTAACATGGATGTACACACATGTTCTAAAGTGAGTAACATGGATGTACACATGTTCTAAAGTGAGTAACATGGATGTATACATATGTTCTGAAGTAAGTAACATGTATGTACACACATGTTCTAAAGTGAGTAACATGGATGTTTACAAATGTTCTATAGTGAGTAACAGGGTTGTACACACATGTTCTAAAGTGAGTAACATGGATGTTACCGTATGAGTGTATATAAGTCATTACCATATGAGTCATTACCATATGAATTATTACCGTATGAGTGTATATAAGTCATTACCATATGGGACCCCTTCCAGTAGCTCAACCCACTCAGCTGATGACTTTATGCAATTCTTTAGTAAGAAAATTTAAGTCATTAGAAAGGAGATTAAAGACAATGCGTCCCAGCTACAACGGGGTTCTATTAACACTGATACGATGGTATACACGGCGGATACTGACCTCCAAAATAGTTTCTCTCGTTTTGAGGAAATAACATTAGAGGAATTGTTACAACGTGTAAATGGAATAAAACAGACAACATGTTTACTTGACCCTCTTCCTGGGAAACTGATCAAGGAGCTCTTTGTATTATTAGGTCCATCAGTGCTAAATATTATAAACTTATCACTCTCCTCGGGCACTGTTCCCCTAGCATTCAAAAAAGCGGTTATTCATCCTCTTCTTAAAAGACCTAACCTCGATCCTGACCTCATGGTAAACTACCGACCGGTGTCTCACCTTCCCTTTATTTCAAAAATCCTCGAAAAAATTGTTGCGGAGCAGTTAAATGAACACTTAGCGTCTAACAATCTATGTGAAACCTTTCAATCCGGTTTCAGGGCAAATCACTCCACGGAGACAGCCCTCGCAAAAATGACTAATGATCTATTGCTAACGATGGATTCTGATGCGTCATCTATGTTGCTGCTCCTCGATCTTAGCGCTGCTTTCGATACCGTCGATCATAATATTTTATTAGAACGTATCAAAACACGAATTGGTATGTCAGACTTAGCCCTGTCTCGGTTTAACTCTTATCTTACTGATAGGATGCAGTGTGTCTCCCATAACAATGTGACCTCGGACTACGTTAAGGTAACGTGTGGAGTTCCCCAGGGTTCGGTCCTTGGCCCTGCACTCTTCAGCATCTACATGCTGCCGCTAGGTGACATCATACGCAAATACGGTATTAGCTTTCACTGTTATGCTGATGACACCCAACTCTACATGCCCCTAAAGCTGACCAACACGCCGGATTGTAGTCAGTTGGAGGCGTGTCTTAATGAAATTAAACAATGGATGTCCGCTAACTTTTTGCAACTCAACGCCAAAAAAACCGAAATGCTGATTATCGGTCCTGCTAGACACCGAACTCTATTTAATAATACAACTCTAACATTTGACAACCAAACAATTAAACAAGGCGACACGGTAAAGAATCTGGGTATTATCTTCGACCCAACTCTCTCCTTTGAGGCACACATTAAAAGCGTTACTAAAACGGCCTTCTTTCATCTCCGTAATATCGCTAAAATTCGCTCCATTCTGTCCACTAAAGACGCTGAGATCATTATCCATGCGTTTGTTACGTCTCGCCTCGACTACTGTAACGTATTATTTTCGGGTCTCCCCATGTCTAGCATTAAAAGATTACAGTTGGTACAAAATGTGGCTGCTAGACTTTTGACAAGAACAAGAAAGTTTGATCACATTACGCCTGTACTGGCTCACCTGCACTGGCTTCCTGTGCACTTAAGATGTGACTTTAAGGTTTTACTATTTACGTATAAAATACTACACGGTCTAGCTCCATCCTATCTTGCCGATTGTATTGTACCATATGTCCCGGCAAGAAATCTGCGTTCAAAGGACTCCGGCTTGTTAGTGATTCCCAAAGCCCAAAAAAAGTCTGCGGGCTATAGAGCGTTTTCCGTTCGGGCTCCAGTACTCTGGAATGCCCTCCCGGTAACAGTTCGAGATGCCACCTCAGTAGAAGCATTTAAGTCTCACCTTAAAACTCATTTGTATACTCTAGCCTTTAAATAGACTCCCTTTTTAGACCAGTTGATCTGCCGTTTCTTTTCTTTTTCTTCTATGTCCCACTCTCCCTTGTGGAGGGGGTCCGGTCCGATCCGGTGGCCATGTACTGCTCGCCTCTGTATCGGCTGGGGACATCTCTGCGATGCTGATCCGCCTCCGCTTGGGATGGTTTCCTGCTGGCTCCGCTGTGAACGGGACTCTCGCTGCTGTGTTGGATCCGCTTTGGACTGGACTCTCGCGACTGTGTTGGATCCATTGTGGATTGAACTTTCACAGTATCATGTTAGACCCGCTCGACATCCATTGCTTTCCTCCTCTCTAAGGTTCTCATAGTCATCATTGTCACCGACGTCCCACTGGGTCATTATTGTCACCGATGTCCCACTGGGTGTGAGTTTTCCTTGCCCTTATGTGGGCCTACCGAGGATGTCGTGGTGGTTTGTGCAGCCCTTTGAGACACTAGTGATTTAGGGCTATATAAGTAAACATTGATTGATTGATTGATATGAGTCATTACCATATAAATCATTACCACAAGTGTATATGAGTCATTACCATATGAGTGTATATGAGTCATTACTATATGAGTCATTATCATATGAATCATTACCATATGAGTGTATATGAGTCGTTACAATATGAGTCATTACCATATGAATCATTACCATATGAGTTTATGTGAAGCATTACCATATGAGGCATTATCATATGAATCATTACCATATGAGTGTAAATGTGTCATTACCATAGGAGGCATTACCATATGAATCATTACCATATGAGTGTATATGAGTCATTACCATATGAATCATTCCCATATGAGTGTATATGCGTCATTACCATATGAGTGTTAATGAGTCATTACCATATGAGTGTGTATAAGTAATTACCATATGACTCATTACCATATGAATCATTGCCATATGAGTGTATATGAGTCATTACCATATGAGTGTATATGAGTCATTACCATATAAGGCATTACTATATGAATCATTACCAAATGAGTGTATATGAGTCATTACCAAATGAGTTATTACTATGTGAGTCATTACCATATGAGTGTATATGATTCATTGCCATATGAGTGTATATGAGTCATTACTATATAAGGCATTACCAAATGAATCATTACCAATGGAGTGTATATGAGTCATTACCAAATGAGTCATTACCAAATGAGTCATTACTATGTGAATCATTACCATATGAGTGTATGAGTCATTACCATATGAGTGTATATGAGTCATTACCATATGAGTCATTACAATATGAGTGTATATGAGTCATTACCATATAAGGCAAAACCATATGAATCATTACCATATGAGTGTATATGAGTCATTACCATGAGTCATTACCATATGAGTGTATATGAGTCATTACCAAATAAATAAATAATAAATAATGGGTTGTACTTGTATAGCGCTTTTCTACCTTCAAGGTACTCAAAGCGCTTTGACACTACTTCCACATTTACCCATTCACACACACATTCACACACTGATGGAGGGAGCTGCCATGCAAGGCGCTAACCATCAGGAGCAAGGGTGAAGTGTCTTGCTCAGGACACAACGGACATGACGAGGTTGGTTCCAGGTGGGATTTGAACCAGTGACCCTCGGGTTGCGCACGGCCACTTTCCCACTGCGCCACGCCGTCCCTAAAATAATGCATTACCATATGAGTCATTACCAAATGAGTTATTACTATGTGAGTCATTACCATATGAGTGTATATGAGTCATTGTCATATGAGTGTATATGAGTCATTACCATATGAGTGTATATGAGTCATTACCATATGAGTCATTACCATATGAGTGTATATGAGTCATTACCATATAAGGCATTACCATATGAGTCATTACCAAATGAGTTATTACTATGTGAGTCATTACCATATGAGTGTATATGAGTCATTACCATATGAGTCATTACCATATACGTGTATATGAGTCATTACCATATAATGCATTACCATATGAATCATTACCATATGAGTCATTACCAAATGAGTTATTACTATGTGAGTCATTACCATATGAGTGTATATGAGTCGTTGCCATATGAGTGTATATGAGTCATTACCATATGAGTGTATATGAGTCATTACCATATAAGGCATTACCATATGAATCATTACCATATGAGTCATTACCAAATGAGTTATTACTATGTGAGTCATTACCATATGAGTGTATATGAGTCAGGCAGAGGGCAGAGTACACCTTTGACAAGAGCCAAACATGTTATCTCTAGCATCCATCTTTTTTGGTAAATACTTTATTGCATGTCATTAAAAAGACGGGTAAAGGGTATTTCATGTCATTGAAAAGATGGGTAGAGGGGCTTTTTGGAAATTGCTCAATTATAGCTTATAAAGAAAACACCTCGTACCACCAGTGATTTATCATACGATATATTGTTTTTAATATCTTTATTTTTCACAATTATTGATCATATGAATAAAGCAGTGCAAGAAACACAGCTAACTGCTTGGTAATGTTGTTGTTATAGCACACATTCCATGATAGCTAACATTGGTAGCACAATTTTGCTAAAACGCTATCATTAGCTGACATACCTAATCTGTGTGTTTCGTCATTTACACACTGAAGAGGGCAGGATATAACTTTGGAAAGTTAGCGTCTTTGAGGCAAAAGTTGCAAAAAGTGTCTTCACCATTTTATTATTGATTTTTTGGGTTGGTTTTTATGTTACTTTTATGGAAACAAACTTTCATGACAAATGACCTTCTGCAAAATAGCATGATCACTGACTGAGTTAATAAAAGCTCGGCCCTGTCAAATTCAAAGACGTTCTGGAACCTCTGTCACCACCTTTGAAGATATATGAATAGAATAGAATAGAATAGAATAGAAAGTACTTTATTGATCCCTGGGGGAAATTCAGCACCACAGTTCGCTCACAATAAACAATAATAGTAATAAATAATATATGACATATACTATATAATATGTATAGTATATTAATAATACACATATATTCTACTTATATTCTACATTTAAGTGCAGTCAAGAAGGAACATATGCATTATATAGTCTGATGGCTGTCGGTATGAAGGTCCTCTTGTGTCGTTCCGTGTTGCATTTTGGGAGTCTGAGCCTTCCACTGAACGTGCTCAGTCTCTCCGCAAGGTCTGAGTGTAGCGGGTGGGAGGTGTTGTCCATAATGGCTAGGAGTTTTGCTAGACTTCTCCTCTCTGACACCACCACCAGAGAGTTCATCTCCACTCCAACCACGTTACCGGCCTTCTCTACCAGCTTGTCCAGTCTCTTAGCGTCCCTCGCTCTCAGCCCGCTGCCCCAGCAGGCCACGACGTTCAAGAAGGCGCCCGCCACCACCGACTCGTAGAATATCTTCAACATCTTTGTACAGACGTTGAAGGATCCTGTATGAAGGTATATAATAAGGTATATAATTGTACGAAGCCCTGAAGGGGACATGGTGGGAAACAAATGAGAGGAAAACACATCTCAAGAAACTATTGCGAGATCCTGAGAAACCTTTGCCCGATGTTGAAAATGTTGTGTTGGATCCCATGAAATTCCTACCGATGCTGCCAATATTCAGGGAGGGGACTTAGAGCGCCAACTGCAATATCTACATTAAGCTGACTTGAGGTCCAAAAGCAAGTACTTGTTGTCAAAGACATCAAGGATCTGGACAAGTATTAAAGCTTTGACAACAATAACAGTGTCTGAGGGAAAACAAACATACAACAATAATAACAACAACAACAACACTACCACAGTCAAAGGGACATTTGAAATCGACAAAGTTGTTGAATAAATCTGACCACTTCCATTGAACTGAAACATCCCCAAAGACGGAATCCTCACATTTGAAATAGACAAAGTTGTTGAATAACTCTGACCACTTCCATTGAGATCATGCTTCAGACATGAGACGGACTGTAAGGTCATTTCAACTCCAACATTAAGGAGATATTCTCCATAAAAAAAGTTGATTACTCCCACAGGAGTCCGTCAACAAGTCGGTGAGTGCACTTAGTCTTCCCCAAGGTGCATTATTTCTTGGAATAGCTGGCTGCTCTGTTCAGACAGACACTCTTCCACATGTGCCGCCTATGCACCTGCACGCGATGTAAGATAACATATAAGGTAAGTGCCTTTTCTCCCCAGGGCTTATGGAGAAGGGGATGGAGGCCAGGAATTGAAGACAGAGCGTGTGGTCTGCATAATCTATGTCATCCAGAGCACACCTGCTGTTTGCACTGGTTGAGCCATCAAGGTGAGTGTATGATTGAGGTTAATGGCTCCTGTCAGGCTGCATCAATGTGACTGAGGAAGTGGCCTTTTAGTCCACCATGTATGGCCTCACCTTCTAAATGATGTATGGTCTACTCATAAGCTTACATACAGCTCTACGCTATATGTCTACCATCATGTGTCTCTAGTCCAGACACAGACTTTATCGTACATAAAGGAAGAAGAATGCATCATCTTGTGATTTATTTAGCCGAGCTGAATGTTTGCTGGCCCAGCATGACGACGACATCCTCGTTTGTGTGCTCTTGCTTGACTCTGCAAAGACAAATATGCTTTGGGAGCAAAACATTTGGTTTTGGGGTCCGCACTCAGGTGGGTGTTTTTGTAAAGCCGTGAGGATTTGGTGTAGCATTTCAAGACAGAAGGATTATTGTGTTTGTTTAAAAAAAGGATTAAAAGACAGGTGAAATAGAGGACAAAAAAGTGCTGCTAGGGACATGGAGCATGCTCCCTTCGATAGAGCTCTTCAACCAGGCTTGTCATTTCTCTCTGGTGGGACAGGCCGACCGGCTACCGGCAGTCATTGAAAGGCACCTTTAAATATTTCAGTCCAGCCAAACGTGAGGTCTGACATACCTTGCTTCTGGTGAAGCGAGAGGACAAGGAGCAAGACTGTTTAACTGGCCTGCATCAGCTCGAAACATGGTGTGCAAACTATACAATTAGTGTTTATCATTTATTACTACAAGAGCAATGTAATGTTTCACCTTCTTGGGGTGCTGCATTCATTCAAAGTCACGTAAGAACTAGAGTACCTAAATGGGAACTGCAATTGTTGGGGAGTTTTTTCTACAATTCACAATCACAATTTACACATTTGTTTATGCATTTTAAGTGCAATGTGGCTAACAGTGCAGCTAATGGGGGTAGACTATTGCGGCAATAAAGCTCTAATAAAACATCATAAGACCGCCAAAAATACACAATTTACATGTCATGACTTGAATATCAACCAAATGTTATCTTACCATAAGCTTTAACTTTTGGGAACTACGTTTAGCAGCAACCTGATCACAGAGAGCTAACTAGTTTATGCTGCCATATTGACACATTGAGCTGCTACATCGCCTCTGAGTTGGTGAAAGTTAATTCTAGATGATAAATCATGTCTCTCACCTGGATAGTAGAAGGTTGGTCAAATTGGTCAACTTTGACATCCAACTTAGACCTGGAGATGGCCAGAAAGACAGGAAAATACTCTCATTTTTTGAACCTTTGTGAGGATTATGATGATCAGTTTTCATCCCAGTGAGAGCTTACATTGTACAGTAAGGGAGTGTTTTACTATGTTTGTATATCTTGTTTAGCACTTAGCAATATGGCTACATGATGCTTAGTGTTTGACTAAAGCTGCATCTGTTTAGTTTCTAAAACTTGTAGATCATCCTCCGGATTTTCAGGTTCAATAATGTCCTTTTCATAATTTGTCCCAAAGTAGTCTTTGTTGTCTCTCATGAATTAAGACATGTGCTAAAAGAAACTTCCAGATTATAATTCATGCATCTCTCACCTGGTAGTAGACACATGTGGCCATGGACCAAGAGACTGGTCAACTTTCACATCCCCCGAGATCAGTGGTGTGTCTCAGGTGTGGCCAGTGGTGGCACGTGCCAAACCTACAATCTGATATTCCACCCTAGGGGCCACCCACTCCGAGGCAGGATGATTTGAAGCGGTGTTTTTCAAACTGTGCTTTGTGTACTACTCAGGCTCCATCTAGATAGTTAGATAGAGAGATAGATAGATAGATAGTACTTTATGGATTCCTTCAGGAGTGTTCCTTCAGGAAAATTAAAATGAATTAAAAAAAATCTAGTGGTACGCCAGAGAAATGCTTAATTCAGGGGTTACCAAAGTACAGCTCGCAGATTGTCCCGAGTTTATTTTTCAAACATAAACTTTGAGCTGTTATAATTGGCTTTGTCCACAGCCAGTAATTTTGACCACGTGCATTTACAGTAGTTTAAGTTGCAAAGACTCACTGCACACCTGCTAATTTGGACAACCTTCCCAATTCATGGTCCAATTCACCAAAACCAACACACAAAGTTCAAATATGTGGTACAAAATCACACAACTTGCACACTCAACTATATAAAAATGATTAAAAAAAAAAAAGTCTAATAGTACCATACATAAATCCAAAATACACCCATTTAACACATTTACTAGGCCTGATGGGTAATATGCAAAACACTGTCCACACTTTGACATGTTTGACACATTTTAGTTGCTTGAGGGACATTGATAGAAAATGAATTGGTGGTATTAGATATTTCTGATTGATTATGAAACTTTAAGGAGGTCCTTTAAGGTAGGAGCGGTCCACATACTCTTGATATTCAATGTTTATTGTTTATACTTCATATAGGAGTGACGGGCTATCTCATCCACCACGCAGTGTGTACACTTTTTGGTGGACAACCTAAATGAGTTCTTTTTGATTGATGATGACGATGATGATGAGCAGACGTCCGTGGTCCTTCAAGAAACTTAAGTAATTTCACTAACAACATTTTTTCTACACAAGCGTGTTTAAATGTCATCACAAAAGCATTCATCGCTTTCAGCCCCGCCATCTTTGCTTATTCCAAAGTGATTCTAGTTCTACTCAGTTCCGGTACTTTATTTGTTGTGCAAATACTCTCAAAGGCACTCTGTGTAATCTTCTAAAATGTTCTTTGGCCAGCAATGTACAGAGTGGATTTAAATGTTTACCTTTAAATAAACTTCATGAATGTTACAATGTTTTCCTTATTAAAGACAAAAATTTGACAAACCGTATTTGTGTTTGTGTAGCAAGTTGTTAAGTGCTTTGCAACATTGTTTCCTGTCAGCAAGTGTTTTACAAGAAGGTTCACTCCCTGCTTGCTTGCCTTTGTCTCACCAACTGTAGCATATTACACTTGACTTCTTTACACAACAAGAGTTATGTTGTGTTGTCTTCCTCGCTGTGAGCACCACCACCACACGCTTCACTCCTCTCTATTCCAGCAACACGCAGACACACACACACACACGCTCACACACGCACACATGCACGCACACACACACACACACACACACACACACACACACACACACACACACACACACACACACACACACACACACACACACACACACACCAGCACTTTCACAAGTCTCCCACTCTCTTTTTCTATTTCCTCCTCCCTGGTTGTTCCCTATTTGGTCAAACGGAAATAACCGGAAGGAACCAAAGTGCAGGACTGTACAGTATATATGAAAATTAATGTAGAAATACAACACAAGTCTAACTTGAAATTGTGATCCAATAGTATCTACATTTGAATTTCTGCATAATATAAATTACTTTTCATACTTGAAAAAGAATAACAGAGCAAATCAAATGTTACACAATCAGTCATCAATCAAAGATGATCGATATAGCCCTTAATTACGAGTGTCTCAAAGGGCTGCACAAGCACCAAAGATATCCTGGGCTCAGATCCCACATTAGGGCAAGGAAAAACTCAACCTAAATGGATGACAATAAGAAACCCTGGAGGGGACCACAGATGTGGGGACCCCCACTGGTGCAATGGATGTGGTGTTGATCTAGTTAGTAGTGCGAGAGTCCAGTCTATAGTGGATCTAGTTAATAGTGCGAGAGTCCAGTCTATAGTGGATTTAGTTAGTAGTGCAAGAGTCCAGTCCATAGTGGATCTAGTTAATACTGTGACAGTCCAGTCCACAGTGGATCTAGTTAATAGTGCGAGAGTCCAGTCTATAGTGGATCTACTTAATACTGCGAGAGTCCAGTCCACATTGGATCTAGTTAATAGTGCGAGAGCCCAGTCCATAGTGGATCTAGTTAATAGTGCGAGAGTCCAGTCCATAGTGGATCTGGTTAAAAGTACAAGAGTCCAGTCCATTGTGGATCTAAGATAATAGTGTGAGAGTCCAGTCCATAGTGGATCTAACATAATAGTGTGAGAGTCCAGTCCTTAGTGGAAATAGTTAATAGTGTAAGAGTCCAGGCCATAGTGGATCTAGTTAATAGTGTGAGAGTCCAGTCCACAGTGGATCTAGTTAATAGTGTGAGAGTTCAGTCCATAGTGGATCTAGTTAATAGTGCAAGAGTCCAGTCCATAGTGGATCTAGTTAATACTGTGAGAGTCCAGTCCACAGTGGATCTAGTTAATAGTGTGAGAGTCCAGTCCATAGTGGATCTAGTTAATAGTGCAAGAGTCCAGTCCATAGTGGATCTAACAAAATAGTGTGAGAGTCCAGTCCATAGTGGATCTAACATAATATTGTGAGAGTCCAGTCCATAGTGGATCTAGTTAATAGTGTAAGAGTCCAGACCATAGTGGATCTAGTTAATAGTGTGAGAGTCCAGTCAATAGTGGATCTAGTTAATAGTGTGAGAGTCCAGTCCATAGTGGATCTAGTTAATAGTACCAGAGTCCAGTCCACAGTGGATCTACTTAATAGTGCGAGAGTTCAGTCCATAGTGAATCTAGTTAATAGTGCAAAAGTCCAGTCCATAGTGGATCTAGTTAATAGTGTGGGAGTCCAGTCCATAGTGTATCTAGTTAATAGTGTAAGAGTCCAGTCCATATTGGATCTAGTTCATAGTGTAAGAGTCCAGTCCATAGTGAATCTAGTTAATAGTGCAAAAGTCCAGTCCATAGTGGATCTAGTTAATAGTGTGGGAGTCCAGTCCATAGTGTATCTAGTTAATAGTGTAAGAGTCCAGTCCATATTGGATCTAGTTCATAGTGTAAGAGTCCAGTCCATAGTGGATATAGTTAATAGTGTAAGAATCCAGTCCATAGTGGATCTAACATAATAGTGTAAGAGTCTCATCCATAGTGGATCTAGTTAATAGTGTGAGAGTCCAGTCCATAGTGGATCTAGTTAATAGTGAGAAAGTCCAGTCCATAATGGATCTAGTTAATAGTGTGAGAGTCCAGGACATAGTGGATCGATCATTATAGTGAAGGTCGAGTCCATTGGGGATCTAACATCATAGTGTGAGAGTCCAGTCCATAGTGGATCTAACATAATAGTGTGATAGTCTAGTCCAGTGTTTTTCAACCACTGTGCCGCGCACACTAGTGTGCCGTGGGAGATTGTCTAATTTCACCTATTTGGGTTAAAATTGTTTTCAAACCAGTAACTATAGTCTGAAAATGATTTGTTGTTGTTGAGTGTCGGTGTTGTCTCGAACTCAGCAAAGTAACCATGTAATACTCTTCCATATCAGTGGGTGGCAGCCGGTGGTAATTGATTTGTAGATGTTGGAAACAGTTGGAGGCGGGTGCAGGTAAAATTGTGTCTAATGCTTAAACCAAAAATAAACAAAAAGTGATTACCCCTAAGAAAAAACATTGAAGCTTAGGGATGGCTATGCAGAACGAAACTAAAACTGAACTGAAGGACAAAAACAGAATGCTGGACGACAGCAAAGACGGTGTCCACAAAGTACATCTGTACATGACATGACAATCGACAATGTCCCCACAAAGAATGATAAAAAAAATTGAAATATTCTTGATTTATAAAAACAAAGTAGATGCTGTAAATATCGCTCAAAGGAAGACATGAAACTGCACAAAAAAAGAGAAAACGCCACCAAAATAGGAGCGCAATACAAGAATTAAAACACTACACACAGGAAATCAGCAAAAAAGTCCAAATAAGTTGAGCGTGATGTGACAGGTGGTGACAGTACACCCACTTTGAGAAAAGAGCAATAGTGATGCATGGTTGGTTATGTTTTAAAGTCACATCCAACAATTGCAACGACTTTTTACTGTCAACTGAGTTTCGTTTTTTAATGATGTCTGCTGGTGGTGGTGTGCCTTCTTGTTTTTTCAACACGAAAAATGTGCCTTGGCTCATAAAAGGTTGAAAAACACTGGTCTAGTCCATGGTGGATCTAACAAAATAGTGAGAGTCCAGTCCATAGTGGATCTAGTTAATAGTGCAAGGGTCCAGTCCATAATGGATTTAGTTAATTGTGTGAGAGTCCAGTCCATAGTGGATCTAACATAATAGTGTCAGAGTCTAGTCCATAATGGATATAACATAATAGTGAGAGTCCAGTCCATAGGGGATCTAGTTAATAGTGCATGAGTCCAGTTCATAGTGGATTTAGTTAATAGTGTGAGAGTCCAGTACATAGGGGATCTAACATAATAGTGAGAGGCTAGTCCATAGTGGATCTAACATAATAGTGTGAGAGTCTAGTCCATAGTGGATCTAACATAAAAATGTGTGAGAGTGTAGTCCATAGTGGATCTAACATAATAAAGTTAAAGTACCAATGATCAAGGGTGATGGGTCAAATGCAGAGAATAATTTCGCCACACCTAGTGGTATAAGTCTAGTCCATAGTGGATCTAGTTAATAATGTGAGAGTCCAGTACATAGTGGATCTAACATAATAGTGAGAGTCTAGTCCATAGTGGATTTAACATAATAGTGTGAGAGTCTAGTCCATAGTGGCTCTAACATAATAGTGAGAGTCTAGTCCATAGTGGATCTAACATAATAGTATGAGTATAGTCCATAGTGGATCTAGTTAATAATGTGAGAGTATAGTCCATAGTGGATCTAACATAATAGTGAGAGTCTAGTCCATAGTGGATTTAATATAATAGTGTGAGAGTCTAGTCCATAGTGGATTTAACATAATAGTGTGAGAGTCTAGTCCATAGTGGCTCTAACATAATAGTGAAAGTCTAGTCCATAGTGGATCTGACATAAAAATGTGTGAGAGTCTAGTCCATAGTGGATCTAGTTAATAATGTGAAAGTCCAGTACATAGTGGATCTAACATAATAGTGAGAGTCTAGGCCATAGTGGATTTAATATAATAGCGTGAGAGTCTAGTCCATAGTGGATCTAACATAATAGTGAGAGTCTAGTCCATAGCAGATCTAACATAAAAGTGTGAGGGACTAGTCCATGGTGGATCTAACATAATATTGTGAGAGTCCAGTCCATAGTGGATCTAACATAATAGGGACAGAGTGTAGTCCATAGTGGATCTAACATAATAGTGTGAGAGTCCAGTCCACAGTGGATCTAGTTAATAGGGCGAGAGTCCAGTCCATAGTGGATTTATTTAATAGTGTGAGACTCCAGGACATAGGGGATCTAACATAATAGTGAGAGTCCAGTCCAAAGTGGATCTAGTTTATAATGTCAGAGTCCAGTACATAGTGGATCTAACATAATAGTGAGAGTCTAGTCCAAAGTGGATTTAATATAATAGTGTGGGAGTCTAGTCCATAGTGGATCTAACATAATAGTAAGAGTCTAGTCCATAGTGGATCTAGTTAATTGTGGGACAGTCCAGTCCACAGTGGATTTAGGTAATAGTGTGAAAGTCCAGTTCATAGAGGATCTAACATAATAGTGAGAGTCTAGTCCACAGTGGATCTAAAATAATAGTGTGAGAGTCTAGTCCATAGTTGATCCAACATAATAGTGAGAGTCTAGTCCATAGTGGATCTAACATAAAAGTGTGAGAGTCTAGTCCATTGTGGATCTAACATAATAGTGAGAGTCCAATCCATAGTGGACCTAGTTAGTGTGAAAGTCCAGTACATAGTGGATCTAACATAATAGTGTGAGAGTCCAGTCCATAGTAGATCTAGTTAATAGTGCGAGAGTCCAGTCCATAATGGATTTAGTTAATGGTGTGAGAGTCCAGTACATAGTGGATCTAACATAATAGTGAGAGTCTAGTCCATAGTGGATCTAACATAATATTGTGAGAGTCTTGTCCATAGTGGATCTAACATAATAGTGTCAGAGTCTAGTCCATAATGGATCTAACATAATAGTGAGAGTCCAGTCCATGGTGGATCTAGTTAATTGTGCGAGAGTCCAGTCCATAGTGGATTTAGTTAATAGTGTGAGAGTCCAGTACATAGGGGATCTAACATACTAGTGAGTGTCTAGTCCATAGTGGATTTAATATAATAGTGTGAGAGTCTAGTCCATAGTGGATCTAACATAATAGTGAGAGTTTATTCCATAGTGGATCTAGTTAATAGTGGGAGAGTCCAATCCATAGTGGATTTAGGTAATAGTGTGAGAGTCTAGTACATAGGGGATCTAACATAATAGTGAGAGTCTAGTCCATAGTGGATCTAACATAATAGTGTGAGAGTTTAGTCCATAGTGGATCTAACATAATAGTGAGAGTCTAGTCCATAGTGGATCTAACATAATAGTGAGAGTCTAGTCCATAGTGGATCTAATTTAAAAATGTGTGAGAGTCTAGTCCATAGTGGATCCAACACAATAGTGAGAGTCTAGTCCATAGTGGATTTAATATAACAGTATGAGAGTCTAGTCCATAGTGGATCTAACATAATAGTGAGAGTTTAGTCCATAGTGGATCTAATTAATAGCGGGAGAGTCCAGTCCATAGTGGATTTAGGTAATAGTGTGAAAGTCCAGTACATAGTGGATCTAATATAATAGTGAGAGTCTAGTCCATAGTGGATTTATTATAATAGCATGAGAGTCTAGTCCATAGTGGATCTAACATGATAGTGAGAGTCTAGTCCATAGTGGATCTAGTTAATAGTAGGAGAGTCCAGTCTATAGTGGATTTAGGTAATAGTGTGAAAGTCCAGTACATAGTGGATCTAACATAATAGTGTGAGAGTCTAGTCCATAGTGGATCTAACATAATAGTGTGAGAGTCTAGTCCATAGCGGATCTAACATAAAAGTGTGAGAGTCTAGTCCATGGTGGATCTAACATAATATTGTGAGAGTCCAGTCCATAGTGGATCTAAAATAATAGTGTGAGAGTCTAGTCCATAGTGGATCTAACATAATAGTGTGAGAGTCTAGTCCATAGTGGATCTAACATAATAGTGAGAGTCTAGTCCATAGCGGATCTAACATAAAAGTGTGAGAGTCAAGTCCATGGTGGATCTAACATAATATTGTGAGAGTCCAGTCCACAGTGGATCTAACATAATAGTGTGAGAGTCCAGTCCACAGTGGATCTAGTTAATAGGGCGAGAGTCCAGTCCATAGTGGATTTATTTAATAGTGTGAGACTCCAGTACATAGTGGATCTAACATAATAGTGAGAGTCTAGTCCAAAGTGGATTTAATATAATAGTGTGGGAGTCTAGTCCATAGTGGATCTAACATAATAGTAAGAGTCTAGTCCATAGTGGATCTAGTTAATTGTGGGAGAGTCCAGTCCATAGTGGATTTAGGTAATAGTGTGAAAGTCCAGTTCATAGTGGATCTAACATAATAGTGAGAGTCTAGTCCACAGTGGATCTAAAATAATAGTGTGAGAGTCTAGTCCATAGTTGATCTAACATAATAGTGAGAGTCTAGTCCATAGTGGATCTAACATAAAAGTGTGAGAGTCTAGTCCATTGTGGATCTAACATAATAGTGAGAGTCCAATCCATAGTGGATCTAGTTAGTGTGAAAGTCCAGTACATAGTGGATCTAACATAATAGTGTGAGAGTCCAGTCCATAGTAGATCTAGTTAATAGTGCGAGAGTCCAGTCCATAATGGATTTAGTAATGGTGTGAGAGTCCAGTGCATAGTGGATCTAACATAATAGTGAGAGTCTAGTCCATAGTGGATCTAACATAATAGTGAGAGTCTAGTCCATCGTGGATCTAACATAATATTGTGAGAGTCTAGTCCATAGTGGATCTAACATAATAGTGTCAGAGTCTAGTCCATAATGGATCTAACATAATAGTGAGAGTCCAGTCCATAGTGGATCTAGTTAATTGTGCGAGAGTCCAGTCCATAGTGGATTTAGTTAATAGTGTGAGAGTCCAGTACATAGGGGATCTAACATAATAGTGAGAGTCTAGTCCATAGTGGATTTAATATAATAGTGTGAGAGTCTAGTCCATAGTGGATCTAACATAATAGTGAGAGTTTAGTCCATAGTGGATCTAGTTAATAGTGGGAGAGTCCAGTCCATAGTGGATTTAGGTAATAGTGTGAGAGTCCAGTACATAGGGGATCTAACATAATAGTGAGAGTTTAGTCCATAGTGGATCTAACATAATAGTGTGAGAGTTTAGTCCATAGTGGATCTAACATAATAGTGAGAGTCTAGTCCATAGTGGATCTAACATAATAGTGAGAGTCTAGTCCATAGTGGATCTAACATAAAAATGTGTGAGAGTCTAGTCCATAGTGGATCTAACATAATAGTGAGAGTCTAGTCCATAGTGGATTTAATATAACAGTGTGAGAGTCTAGTCCATAGTGGATCTAACATAATAGTGAGAGTTTAGTCCATAGTGGATCTAGTTAATAGTGTGAGGGTCCAGTCCACAGTGGATCCAACAAAGTAGTGAGAGTGTAGTCCATAGTGGATCTAACGTAATAGTGAGAGTGTAGTCCATAGTGGATCTAACATAATATTGTGAAAGTATAGTCCATAGTGGATCCAACATAATAGTGAGAGTCGAGTCCATAGTGGATCTAGTTAATAGTGTGAGAGTCCAGTCCATAGTGGATCTAACATAATAGTGAGAGTCCAGTCAATAGTGGATCTAACATAATAGTGAGAGTCTAGTCCATAGTGGATCTAGTTAATAGTGCGAGAGTCCAGTCGATAGTGGATCTAGTTAATAGTGTGAGGGTCCAGTCCACAGTGGATCCAACAAAGTAGTGAGAGTGTAGTCCATAGTGGATCTAACATAATATTGTGAAAGTCTAGTCCATAGTGGATCCAACATAATAGTGAGAGTCTAGTCCATAGTGGATCTACTTAATAGTGTGAGAGTCCAGTCCATAGTGGATCTAACATAATAGTGAGAGTCCAGTCAACAGTGGATCTAACATAATAGTGAGAGTCTAGTCCATAGTGGATCTAGTTAATAGTGCGAGAGTCCAGTCCATAGTGGATCTAGTTAATAGTGTGAGGGTCCAGTCCACAGTGGATCCAACAAAGTAGTAAGAGTGTAGTCCATAGTGGATCTAACGTAATAGTGAGAGTGTAGTCCATAGTGGATCTAACATAATATTGTGAAAGTCTAGTCCATAGTGGATCCAACATAATAGTGAGAGTCTAGTCCATAGTGGATCTAGTTAATAGTGTGAGAGTCCAGTCCATAGTGGATCTAACATAATAGTGAGAGTCCAGTCAATAGTGGATCTAACATAATAGTGTAAGAGTCCAGTCAATAGTGGATCTAACATACTAGTAAATGATAAATGGGTTGTACTTGTATAGCGCTTTTCTACCTTCAAGGTACTCAAAGCGCTTTGACACTACTTCCACATTTACCCATTCTCACACACATTCACACACTGATGGAGGGAGTTGCCATGCAAGGCGCTAACCAGCACCCATCAGGAGCAAGGGTGAAGTGTCTTGCTCAGGACACAACGGACGTGACAAGGTTGGTACTAGGTGGGATTTGAACCAGGGACCCTCGGGTTGCGCACGGCCACTATTCCACTGCGCCACGCCGTGTGAGAGTCTAGTCCATAGTGGATCTAACATAATAGTGAGAGTCTAGTCCATAGTGGATCTAACATAATAGTGAGAGTCCAGTCTATAGTGGATCTAACATAATAGTGAGAGTCTAGTCCATAGTGGATCTAACATAATAGTGAGAGTCTAGTCCATAGTGGATCCAACATAATAGTGTGAGAGGCTAGTCCATAGTGGATTTAACATAATAGTGAGAGTCCAGTCCATAGTGGATCTAGTTAATAGTGCGGGAGTCCAGTCCACAGTGGATTTAGCGAATAGTGTGAGGGTCCAGTGCATAGTGGATCTAACATAATAGTGAGAGTGTAGTCCATAGTGGATCTAACATAATAGTGAGAGTGTAGTCCATAATGGATCTAACATAATATTGTGAGAGTCCAGTCCACAGTGGATCCAACATAATATTGTGAGAGTCTAGTCCATAGTGGATCCAACATAATAGTGAGAGTCTAGTCCATAATGGATCTAGTTAATTGTGTGAGAGTCCAGTCCATAGTGGATCTAACATAATGGTGTAAGAGTCCAGTCCATAGTGAATCTAAAATAATTGTGAGAGCCTAGTCCATAGTGGATCTAACATAATAGTGAGAGTCCAGTCAATAGTGGATCCAACATAATAGTGTAAGAGTCCAGTCCATAGTGGATCTAAAATAATAGTGAGAGCCTAGTCCATAGTGGATCTAACATAATAGTGAGAGTCCAGTCCATAGTGGGGCCAGCAGGAGATCAATTTGAGTGGAGACAAGTCAGCAGTGCCGAGACGTCACCAACTGATGCATATGGAGTGATCCATCCTTGGTCCAGACTTGGAACCGCTAGCGCTTCAACTGCGGGCACCTGATAACCTCTCCACGCAGGAGAGGGGGTAGAGTAAAAAGGAGAGATGGCAAATCAACTGCAATCAAAAGGGGCCTATTTAAAAGCTAGGGTGTATAAATGAGTTTTAAAATGGGACTTAAAACTCACTACTATAGTAAAAGAAAAAACAAAGTCTGGACACACCATTACCCGATATAGCAAAAAGCTACAAATAGACAAATAGTTATTTGCGTCAACTTTTTATAGTTGTGACTCCTGCAATAACTTCTTCATCAAACCAGAATTATGTGAGCGTCTCGTCGGTCGGCATCCCAGCGAGAGTGGACATATTTTTTTTCTTTCTTTTCTTCTCTTAGTTTATTTCGAACATGACATACATACAACATTATACATCAGTTAATTTCATCATTTCGCAATACACAATACATCATGTCCGAAAAGGAGTAGGAAGAAGCAAAGCTTATTTAATCCTACCCCTTTTCCACTTCAGAGCGCCCACAAATATATACATTCATTCACTGACCTTCTTTACAGCAAAATATCAAATAGCAAAATTACATCTGTGAGTGAGTAACACAGCAGTTTTGTAACATGTACTTAATTATTTCATTCATTATTATCATACTAAGATGAAGAATATCTTATTTTCAATAAGTTTGAAAGTGTTTCTCATAATACTTCTTCTTTGTACTTTGTAAGCACTATTAATTTAAACATCCTCTTAAACTGGATCATATCAGTACAATGTTTAACTTCTTTACTTAAGCCATTCCATAATTTAATTCCACATACTGATATGCTAGAAGTTTTAAGTGTTGTACGGGCATACAAAATGTTTTAAGTTAGATTTTCCTCTAAGGTTATATTTCTCCTCTTTAGTTGAGAAGAATTGTTGTACATTCTTTGGTAGCAGGTTATAATTTACTTTGTACATCAATTTAGCTGTTTGCAATTATATCAAGTCATCGAACTTTAATATTTTTGACTCAGCGCCCCCGCGACCCCGAAAGGGAATACGCGGTGGGAAATGGATGGATGGACTCAATAAATAAAGGGTTTGTATGTTCTCTATATCCAACATTGTGTATTATTCTAATCGATCTTTTTTGTTACACAGTTAACGAATGTAGCACACATTTGTAGTTGTTTCCCCATATTTCTGCACAATAACTCAGATATGGTAACACAAGAGAGCAGTAGAGAATATAAAGTGATTTTTGGCCCAGGACGTATTTTGCTTTATTCATTATTGAAATATTTTTTGCCACCTTATGTTGTATGTTTTGTAAATGAGATTTCCAGCTCATTTTATCATCTATTAATACTCCCCAAAATCTGATTTCTTTCACCCTTTCAATATCTACTCTGTATATTTGTATTCGTGTCTGATGCTCTTTTCTACTGTTACCAAATGGCATTATTTTAGTTTTACTGAGATTCAAGGATAGCCTGTTTTTATCAAGCCATTTTTTAAATGTATTCATTTCTTTCGTTATTATTTGTATGATCTTCTGTGTGTTCTCTCCTGAACAGAAAGCAGTTGTGTCGTCTGCAAAAAAAAACTAACTCCAAGTCTTTTGTAACTTTGCAAATATCGTTTATATAAAGATTGAACAATCTTGGTCCCAGTATTGATCCCTGGGGTACACCACAGGATGTATCCAATCGTGTTGAACTATTTTCACCCATCTTCACATATTGCTTCCTGTTGGTTAAATAGCTTCTTATCCAGCTCAAGACCAAACATCTGATGCCATAACGTTCTAGTTTTTTAATTAAAATGTCATGATTAATTGTGTCAAATGCTTTGGTTAAATCCATGAATACTGCGGCTGCACATTCCTTACCGTCTATTGCATTGGTAATTTCCTCTGTTATTTTGATTAATGCTATTGAAGTTGAGATATTTGCTCTAAATCCAAATTGGTTCTCCGCGAGCGTCCCACTTTTATTGATAAATTATCTAATCTCCTATTGAATAGTTTTTCTATGATTTTGGAGAATTGTGAAAGTAATGAAACTGGTCTGTAGTTAGTGAACTGGTGTGTGTCTCCCTTCTTATGAAATGGTACAACTTTTGCAATTTTCATTTTGTCAGGGAATTTGCCGATTAAAAATGATACGTTACTGATATATGTAAGAGGTTCTGAAATGTCTTGTATAACTTTTTTTATTGTTACCATATCTATTTCATAACACTCAGTTGAGGTCTTAGATTTACAATTATTTACAATTTTGATTACTTCTTCTTTTGTCAGCTTCTTTAAAAACATGGAATTGGGATTTCTGTCTATGAGCTCACTCAAGTCCTCAACTGACCCATCATCTGATTTTGGAATTCTTTGTTCCAGATTTTTTCCGACATTAACAAAGTAGTCATTAAAACGTTCAACTATTTGATTCATATTGTCATTTTTTGTATTCCCATCTAGAAAGTACTGGGGGTGATCTTTCTTAGCACCATTTTTAATTATGCTATTTAGGATGCCCCATGTCGCTCTCATATTGTTTCTATTCCTGTTTAATAATTGACTGTAGTATTCCTTCTTAGATGCTCGTAATATACCAATTAGCTTGTTTTTGTATTTCTTATACTTATTTTCTGCCTCGATGGATCTCTGTGTTATAAATATTTGATATAAAGTATTTTTTGGTGACATGCATTTCTCAATCCTTTTGTCATCCATTGTTGGTTGTTTTTCTTTTGCTTCTTACTGAGTTCTTTCCAAGGACAATGTTTATCATAGAGTGTTACAAAGGTGTTGAAAAATTTCCCATATGCATCATCCACATCATCTTCATTGTATATATTGTCCCAAGTTTGTCTTCCCAAATCCTCTTTGAAGGAATTTATTCTTTCCTCTGTGCATAGTCTTTGAAATGTCTTTTTGCCGATGTTCTTCTTCTTGTAATTCCCATCATAAACAGTAAAAACTGGCAGATGGTAACTGATGTCGGTTGTTAACAGTCCACTTATTGTATTATTATCAAAGACATTAGTTAAAATATTATCAATGAATGTAGCACTGTGACTTGCAATTCTGGATGGCCTTGTGATTTGGGGATACAAACTCATGCTGTACATTGTATCTATAAAATCGTTAATGGACTTTTGCTTGTTGGGTTTCAAGAGATCTATATTCAAATCTCCACATAGAAAAAGTACTTTTTGCCTGATTGCACTAAAAGTTCCCTTAATCCAGTCTTCAAATCTTTCAATACTTGAATTGGGTGTTCTATATATACAACTGATCAATATATTTCTCCTTCTTTCATGACATATCTCAATGGTTATACACTCTAAAACATTGTCAATAGCTAGTGACATGTTTTTTACCACCCTGTAATGGAAGTCCTTCATCAAATACACAGCAACTCCACCTCCATTCTTATTTGATCTATTAATATAATTGAGTTCATATCCTTCTAGTCCAAAGTCCATTCCTTTTTTTGTGTCCATCCATGTTTCTGATACAGCAATAATTTTGAAAGGTTCTACAAATTGTTCCAAAAATGATTTGGTATTGTTAAAATTTGCGTACAAGCTTCTGCAGTTAATATGAATAATTGACAGTTTGTTTCTGGAAATAATGTTGGTGTTGAATTGCACTTCTGTATAATATAAACAATTATTGTCCACGTGAGAAAAAAATGAGTGTCTGGATCTACAGCACTGTCCAATTCTGTCTCGTTATGATCAATGCTGGAAAAGGTTATGAATTCTCTTTCTGATTGATTATTGTTTGTTTGTGTCATGATTGTGATCAATTTATTTATCGTTATTGATATTTATCGAGCTCCGCTATTTTCCTTATGAGTATAACTCTTGCTTCTTCTGGTGTTCCATTGAGTTTAATAAATATCTTGCTGTTTGCAGTCCATGTTTGTTGTATTTTGCCTTGTTTCCTTAAACTACGTGCTTTTCTGGCTATGTCTGCGTTTTTCTTTGTTAAATGTTCATTTATGTACACATCTGTTCCCCTTAACTTCTTCCCTTGTTTTAGTAATGCAATTTTGTGTTTCCTATTGACGAACCTCATTATTATTGCTGATGCTTTTCCGTCCTTCTTCCCATGGAGTGGGTGGCAAGCTTCTACATTTGCAATATCCACTGTTATACCCTTGGACTCCAAAAATGTTGCTACCTGACTTTCGGTGGACATGTCCAAATTTCCATGCTCCTCTCCATCGTCGGCGGCCACCGCCCGAGCATACGAACGGGGCCTAACATTAAACCCGGTCAGAACAACATCATTCATTCGAGTGTATTGTTCTAGTTCGTCCACTCTGTCTGTTAATTGTTCTATCTGTAAGTTTTTTGCTTCATTCTCAACTCGTAGAGTTTTTACCTCCTTCACCAGTTGCATGATTGTCTGCTGATATTGTTTGATGGCTGAAACTTCTATTGTCAAAAATTTGAGAGATCTTCTTATCGCCTCACTTTCATCCGTAGAGAGCACTTTCTTCGGCCCCATGTTGATCACGGCTGCTGCCTAGTCCGGGCAGATGTCGTCTGGCAAGCGTAAGGTGGTGGTACCGCTGCCACTGGCCGCCAGCGGGGCTTCGCCGTCCGGGCCTCTCCGGTAGCTCCTAGCACTCGTCACAGCTGGGGTCCTCGCCCGCTCACAGCGCCGCTGCCTCTGGTCGGTAGCGGGGCTTCGCCGTCCGGGCTTCTCCGGTAGCTCCTATCGCTCGTCACAGCCGGGTCCTCGCCCGCTCACAGCGCCGCTGCCACAGGTCGCTAGCGGGGCTTCGCCGTCCGGGCCTCTCCGGTAGCTCCTGGCACTCCTCACAGCCGGGTCCCCGTCCACTCACAGCGCCGCTGCCACAGGTCGCTAGAGGGGCTTCGCCGTCCGGGCCTTCGCCGTCCGGGCCTCTCCGGTAGCTCCTGGCACTCGTCACAGCCGGGTCCTGGTCCGCTCACAGCGCCACTGCCGCTGGCCGCTATCGGGTTTCGCCGTCCGGGCCTCTCCGGTAGCTCCTGGCGCTCGTCACAGCCGGGTCCTTGTCCGCTCACAGGCACCAACGCCGGAGGCTCCCCCGCTCTCCGTAGCTCCCTCTCCCCATTCTGGTCAGTGTTTGTTTCAGTATGCTTACTTTTTATGTTTAGAAGCTAGAAATGCTGCTAATGTTATAGTGTCACCATAAAGCTATATCTGTTTAGCCCTCCTTGTGTTTTGGCTCAAAAATATAAGCTTTCGGGTCATCGTTTTTTGGGCTGTCACAAAAAGTGCTTGATTAGCATTGTTGATGGGGAAGGGATCTGTGGTTCCTGCTTTATGTCACAGATCACGTTACTGGCTTGCTCATTATCTCTCAACATGGTTCCGGGATCTCTGTGAGATTCATACTATTTTGATCATATCTAATTATTCATAGGCTTTGGAAGTCTTTGTGTCAAGTCCAATCTAGACTACAGAATCTATGTTCAGCACATTAAAGGTGTGTTCTGTGTTGGTGTGCTCGAATGATGAATCATGTCAAACACATCGTAAGAATACTGCATTTGGAAACATTTACACACACAACAACATTGACGATGATGTGTGGCTGGAATACAAAGAAGCCCGATTGGCAATCAGGAACAGGTGAGCCGAGATTGGCAATCAGGAACAAGTGAGCCCAGATTAACAATCAGGAACAGGTGAGCCCCGATTGACAATCAGAAACAGGTAAGCAAAGATTGACAATCAGGAACAGGTGAGCAACGATTGACAAGCAGGAACAGGTGAGGAAGACAATGTTTAAGCTAGGAGAGTGGTTAAAGCAAACAGGAAGTAAAACAAAAAAAAGAGCGCAGAAAAAGTAACTTAATATAGAAACAAGGAAAGTAGAAATAAAGTCAGGCCTGGAATGACAGATTCCAGGTCATCACGATGAGGCCCCACCACTTAGAACACCATGTGGATGGAGGTCATCTGCGATGCGGAGCCACCACTGTGACCACCATGTAGATGGAAGTCATCGCGATGAGGAGCCACCACTCTGACTACCAAGTAGATGGAAGTCATCGCGATGAGGAGCCACCACTGTGACTACAAAGTAGATGGAGGTTATCGTGATCAGGAGCCTCCACTGAGACCACCAAGTAAATGAAGGTCATTGTGATGAGGAGCCACCACTGAGACCACCAAGTAGATGGAGGTCATCGTTATGAGGAACCACCACTGAGACCACCATGTAAATGGAGTTCATCGTTATGAGGAGCCACCACTGTGACCACCATGTAGATGGAGGTCATCGTGATCAGGAGCCTCCACTGAGACCACCAAGTAGATGAAGGTCATTGTGATGAGGAGCCACCACTGAGACCACCAAGTAGATGGAGGTCATCGTTATGAGGAACCACAACTGCGACCACCATGTAGATGGAGGTCATCATTATGAAGAGCCACCACTGTGACTACCAAGTAGATGGAGGTCATCGTGATCAGGAGCCTCCACTGAGACCACCAAGTAGATGAAGGTCATTGTGATGAGGAGCCACCACTGAGAACACCAAGTAGATGGAGGTCATCGCAATGAGGAGCCACCACTGAGACCACCATGTATATGGAGGTCATCGCGATGAGGGACCACCACTGAGCCCACCATGTAAATGGAGGTCATCATGATGAGGAGCTATCACTTAGACCACCATGTAGATGGAGGTCATCGTTACGAGGAGCCACCACTGTGACCACCATGTAGATGGAGGTCATCGTTACGAGGAGCCACCACTGTGACCACCATGTAAATGGAGGTCATCGTTATGAAGAGCCACAACTGTGACCACCATGTAGATGGAGGTCATCATTATGAGTAGCCACCACTGTGACTACCAAGTAGATGGAGGTCATCGTGATCAGGAGCCTCCACTGAGACCACCAAGTAGATGAAGGTCATTGTGATGAGGAGCCACCACTGAGACCACCAAGTAGATGGAAGTCATCGCAATGAGGAGCCACCACTGAGACCACCATGTAGATGGAGGTCATCGCGATGTGGAACCACCACTGAGCCCACCATGTAAATGGAGGTCATCACGATGAGGAGCTATCACTTAGACCACCATGTAGATGGAGGTCATCGTTACGAGGAGCCACCACTGTGACCACCATGTAGATGGAGGTCATCGTTACGAGGAGCCACCAGTGTGACCACCATGTAAATGGAGGTCATCGTTATGAAGAGCCACAACTGTGACCACCATGTAGATGGAGGTCATCATTATGAGTAGCCACCACTGTGACTACCAAGTAGATGGAGGTCATCGTGATCAGGAGCCTCCACTGAGACCACCAAGTAGATGAAGGTCATTGTGATGAGGAGCCACCACTGAGACCACCAAGTAGATGGAAGTCATCGCAATGAGGAGCCACCACTGAGACCACCATGTAGATGGAGGTCATCGCGATGTGGAACCACCACTGAGCCCACCATGTAAATGGAGGTCATCACGATGAGGAGCCACATCTTAGACCACCATGTAGATGGAGGTCATCGTTATGAGGAGCCACATCTGTGACTACCAAGTAGATGGAGGTCATCGCAATGAGGAGCCACCACTGTGACCACCATGTAAATGGAGGTCATCATTATGAGGAGCCACAACGGTGACCACCATGTAGTTGGAGGTCATCATTATGAGGAGCCACCATTGTGACTTCCAAGTAGATGGAGGTCATCGTGATCAGGACCCTCCACTGAGACCACCAAGTAGATGAAGGTCATTGTGATGAGGAGCCACCACTGAGACCACCAAGTAGATGGAGGTCATTGCAATGAGGAGCCACCACTGAGACCCCCATGTATATGGAGGTCATCGCGATGAGGGACCACCACTGAGCCCACCATGCAAATGGAGGTCATCATGATGAGGAGCTACCACTTAGACCACCATGTAGATGGAGGTCATCGTTACGAGGAGCCACCACTGTGACCACCATGTAGATGGAGTTCATCGTTATGAGGAGCCACCACTGTGACTACCAAGTAGATGGAGGTCTTCGCGATGAGGAGCCACCACTGAGACCACCAATTAGATGGAGGTCATTGTGATGAGGAGCCACCACTGAGACCACCAAGTAGATGGAGGTCATTGCGATGAGGAGCCACCACTGAGGCCACCATGTAGATGGAGATCATCGTGATGAGGAACCACCACTGTGACCACCCTGTAGATGGAGGTCATTGTGATGAGGAACCACCACTGTGACCACCATGTAGATGGAGGTCATCGCGATGAGGAACCACCACTGAGACCATCAGGTAGATGGAGGTCATTGGGATGAGGAACCACCACTGTGACAACCATGTAGATGGAGGTCATCGTGATGAGGAACCACCACTGAGACCACCATGTAGATGGAGGTCATCGCGATGAGGAACCACCACTGTGACAACCATGTAGATGGAGGTCATCCTGATGAGGAACCACTACTGTGACCACCATGTAGATGGAGGTCATCGTGATGAGGAACCACCACTGTGACCACCATGTAGATGGAGGTCATCGCGATGAGGAGCCACCACTGTGACCACCATGTAGATGGAGGTCATCTTTACGAGGAGCCACCATTGTGACCACCATGTAAATGGAGGTCATCGTTATGAAGAGCCACAACTGTGACCACCATGTAGATGGAGGTCATCATTATGAGGAGCCACCACTCTTACTACCAAGTAGATGGAGGTCATCGTGATCAGGAGCCTCCACTGAGACCACCAAGTAGATGGAGGTCATCGCAATGAGGAGCCACCACTGAGACCACCATGTAGATGGAGATCATCGTTATGAGGAACCACCACTGTGACAACCATGTAGATGGAGATCATCGTTATGAGGAACCACCACTGTGACAACCATGTAGATGGAGGTCATCGTGATGAGGAACCACCACTGTGACCACCATGTAGATGGAGGTCATCCTAATGAGGAACCACCACTGTGACCACCATGTAGATGGAGGTCATCGTGATTAGGAACCACCATTGTGACCACCATGTAGATGGAGGTCATCGCGATGAGGAGCCACCACTGTGACCACCATGTAGATGGAGGTCATCGTTACGAGGAGCCACCACTGTGACCACCATGTAAATGGAGGTCATGGTCATGAAGAGCCACAACTGTGACCACCATGTAGATGGAGGTCATCGTTATGAGGAGCCACCACTGTGACCACCATGTAAATGGAGGTCATCGTTATGAGGAACCACAACTGCGACCACCATGTAGATGGAGGTCATCATTATGAGGAGCCACCACTGAGACCACCATGTAAATGGAGGTCATCGCGATGTGGAACCACCACTGAGCCCACCATGTAAATGGAGGTCATCACGATGAGGAGCCACCACTTAGACCACCATGTAAATGGAGGTCATCGTTATGAGGAGCCACAACTGTGACCACCATGTAGATGGAGGTCATCATTATGAGGAGCCACCACTGTGACTACCAAGTAGATGGAGGTCATCGTGATCAGGAGCCTCCACTGAGACCACCAAGTAGATGAAGGTCATTGTGATGAGGAGCCACCACTGAGAACACCAAGTAGATGGAGGTCATCGCAATGAGGAGCCACCACTGAGACCACCATGTATATGGAGGTCATCGCGATGAGGGACCACCACTGAGCCCACCATGTAAATGGAGGTCATCATGATGAGGAGCTACCACTTAGACCACCATGTAGATGGAGGTCATCGTTACGAGGAGCCACCACTGTGACCACCATGTAAATGGAGGTCATCGTTATGAGGAACCACAACTGCGACCACCATGTAGATGGAGGTCATCATTATGAGGAGCCACCACTGAGACCACCATGTAAATGGAGGTCATCGCGATGTGGAACCACCACTGAGCCCACCATGTAAATGGAGGTCATCACGATGAGGAGCCACCACTTAGACCACCATGTAAATGGAGGTCATCGTTATGAGGAGCCACAACTGTGACCACCATGTAGATGGAGGTCATCATTATGAGGAGCCACCACTGTGACTACCAAGTAGATGGAGGTCATCGTGATCAGGAGCCTCCACTGAGACCACCAAGTAGATGAAGGTCATTGTGATGAGGAGCCACCACTGAGAACACCAAGTAGATGGAGGTCATCGCAATGAGGAGCCACCACTGAGACCACCATGTATATGGAGGTCATCGCGATGAGGGACCACCACTGAGCCCACCATGTAAATGGAGGTCATCATGATGAGGAGCTACCACTTAGACCACCATGTAGATGGAGGTCATCGTTACGAGGAGCCACCACTGTGACCACCATGTAAATGGAGTTCATCGTTATGAGGAGCCACCACTGTGACTACCAAGTAGATGGAGGTCTTCGCGATGAGGAGCCACCACTGAGACCACCAATTAGATGGAGGTCATTGTGATGAGGAGCCACCACTGGGACCACCAATTAGATGGAGGTCATCGCAATGAGGAGCCACCACTGAGACCACCATGTATATGGAGGTCATCGCGATGTGGAACCACCACTGAGCCCACCGTGTAAATGGAGGTCATCGCGATGAGGAGCCACCACTTAGACCACCATGTAGATGGAGGTCATCGTTATGAGGAGCCACATCTGTGACTACCAAGTAGATGGAGGTCATCGCGATAAGGAGCCACCACTGTGACCACCATGTAAATGGAGGTCATCGTTATGAGGAGCCACAACTGTGACCACCATGTAGATGGAGGTCATCGCGATAAGGAGCCACGACTGTGACCACCATGTAAATGGAGGTCATCGTTATGAGGAGCCACAACTGTGACCACCATGTAGATGGAGGTTATCATTATGAGGAGCCACCACTGTGACTACCAAGTAGATGGGGGTCATCGTGATCAGGAACCTCCACTGAGACCACCAAGTAGATGAAGGTCATTGTGATGAGGAGCCACCACTGAGACCACCAAGTAGATGGAGGTCATCGCAATGAGGAGCCACCACTGAGACCACCATGTATATGGAGGTCATCGCGATGTGGAACCACCACTGAGCCCACCGTGTAAATGGAGGTCATCGCGATGAGGAGCCACCACTTAGACCACCATGTAGATGGAGGTCATCGTTATGAGGAGCCACATCTGTGACTAACAAGTAGATGGAGGTCATCGCGATAAGGAGCCACCACTGTGACCACCATGTAAATGGAGGTCATCGTTATGAGGAGCCACAACTGTGACCACCATGTAGATGGAGGTCATCGCGATAAGGAGCCACCACTGTGACCACCATGTAAATGGAGGTCATCGTTATGAGGAGCCACAACTGTGACCACCATGTAAATGGAGGTCATCATGATGAGGAGCTACCACTTAGACCACCATGTAAATGGGGGTCATCATGATGAGGAGCTACCACTTAGACCACCATGTAGATGGAGGTCATCGTTACGAGGAGCCACCACTGTGACACCCATGTAGATGGAGTTCATCGTTATGAGGAGCCACCACTGTGACTACCAAGTAGATGGAGGTCTTCGCGATGAGGAGCCACCACTGAGACCACCAATTAGATGGAGGTCATTGTGATGAGGAGCCACCACTGAGACCACCAAGTAGATGGAGGTCATTGCGATGAGGAGCCACCACTGAGGCCACCATGTAGATGGATATCATCGTGATGAGGAACCACCACTGTGACCACCCTGTAGATGGAGGTCATTGTGATGAGGAACCACCACTGTGACGACCATGTAGATGGAGGTCATCGCGATGAGGAACCACCACTGAGAACATCATGTAGATGGAGGTCATTGGGATGAGGAACCAACACTGTGACCACCATGTAGATGGAGGTCATCGTGATGAGGAACCACCACTGAGACCACCATGTAGATGGAGGTCATCGCGATGAGGAACCACCGCTGTGACAACCATGTAGATGGAGGTCATCCTGATGAGGAACCACCACTGTGACCACCATGTAGATGGAGGTCATCGTGATCAGGGGCCTCCACTGAGACCACCAAGTATATGAAGGTTATTGTGATGAGGAGCCACCACTGAGACCACCAAGTAGATGGAGGTCATCGCAATGAGGAGTGACCACTGAGACCACCATGTATATGGAGGTCATCGCGATGAGGAACCACCACTGAGCCCACCATGTAAATGGAGGTCATCATGATGGGGAGCCACGACTTAGACCACCATGTAAATGGAGGTCATCGTTACGAGGAGCCACCACTGTGACCACCAAGTAGATGGAGGTCATCGTTATGAGGAGCCATCACTGTGACTACCAAGTAGATGGAGGTCTTCGCGATGAGGAGCCACCACTGAGACCACCAATTAGATGGAGGTCATTGTGATGAGGAGCCACCACTGAGACCACCAAGTAGATGGAGGTCATTGCGATGAGGAGCCACCACTGAGACCACCATGTAGATGGAGATCATTGCGATGAGGAACCACCACTGTGACCACCCTGTAGATGGAGGTCATTGTGATGAGGAACCACCACTTTGACCACCATGTAGATGGAAGTCATCACGATGAGGAACCACCACTGAGACCATCATGTAGATGGAGGTCATTGGGATGAGGAACCACCACTGTGACAACCATGTAGATGGAGATCATCGTGATGAGGAACCACCACTGTGACCACCATGTAGATGGAGGTCATCGCGATGAGGAACCACCACTGTGACAAACATGTAGATGGAGGTCATCGTGATGAGGAACCACCACTGTGACCACCATGTAGATGGAGGTCATCGCGATAAGGAGCCACCACTGTGACCACCATGTAAATGGAGGTCATCGTTATGAGGAGCCACAACTGTGACCACCATGTAGATGGAGGTCATCATTATGAGGAGCCAGCACTGTGACTACCAAGTAGATGGAGGTCATCGTGATCAGGAGCCTCCACTGAGACCACCAAGTAGATGAAGGTCATTGTGATGAGGACCCACCACTGAGACCACCAAGTAAATGGAGGTCATCGCAATGAGGAGCCAACACTGAGACCACCATGTAAATGGAGGTCATCGCGATGAGGGACCACCACTGAGCCCACCATGTAAATGGAGGTCATCATGATGAGGAGCTACCACTTAGACCACCATGTAGATGGAGGTCATCGTTATGAGGAGCCACCACTGTGACTACCAAGTAGATGGAGGTCTTCGCGATGAAGAGCCACCACTGAGACCATCATGTAGATGGAGTTCATTGGGATGAGGAACCGCCACTGAGCCCACCATGTAAATGGAGGTCATCATGATGGGGAGCCACCACTTAGACCACCATGTAGATGGAGGTCATCGCGATAAGGAGCCACCACTGTGACCACCATGTAGATTGAGGTCATCGTTATGAGGAGCCATCACTGTGACTACCAAGTAGATGGAGGTCTTCGCGATGAGGAGCCACCACTGAGACCACCAATTAGATGGAGGTCATCGCAATGAGGAACCACCACTGAGACCACCATGTAGATGGAGGTCATCGTTATGAGGAGCCACCACTGTGACTACCAAGTAAATGGAGGTCAGCGCATGAAGAGCCACCACTGTGACTACCATGTAGATGGACGTCATCGTGATGAAGAGCCACCACTGAGACCACAAAGTAGATGGAGGTCATCGCAATGAGGAGCCTCCACTGAGACCACCAAGTAGATGGAGGTCTTCGCAATGAGGAGCCGCCACTGAGACCACCATGTATATGGAGGTCATTGCGATGAAGAACCACCACTGAGCCCACCATGTAAATGGAGGTCATCGTGATGAGGATCCACCACTTAGACCACCATGTAGATGGAGGTCATCGTTATGAGGAGCCACATCTTTGACTACCAAGTAGATGGAGGTCATCGCGATAAGGAGCCTCCACTGTGAGCACCATGTAAATGGAGGTCATCGTTATGAGGAACCACAACTGTGACCACCATGTAGATGGAGGTCATCGTGATGAGGAGCCACCACTTAGACCACCATGTAGATGGAGGTCATCGTTATGAGGAGCCACATCTGTGACTACCAAGTAGATGGAGGTCATCGCGATAAGGAGCCACCACTGTGACCACCATGTGAATGGAGGTCATCGTTATGAGGAACCACCACTGTGACCACCATGTAGAAGGAGGTCATCGTTATGAGGAGCCACCACTGAGACCACCAATTAGATGGGGGTCATTGTGATGAGGAGCCACCACTGAGACCACCAAGTAGATGGAGGTCATCGCGATGAGGAGCCACCACTGAGACCACCATGTAGATGGAGATCATCGCGATGAGGAACCACCACTGTGACCACCCTGTAGATGGAGGTCATTGTGATGAGGAACCACCACTGTGACCACCATGTAGATGGAGGTCAATGCGATGAGGAACCACCACTGAGACCATCATGTAGATGGAGGTCATTGGGATGAGGAACCACCACTGTGACAACCATATAGATGGAGATCATCGTGATGAGGAACCACTACTGTGACCACCATGTAGATGGAGGTCATCGTGATGAGGAACCACCACTGTGACAAACATGTAGATGGAGGTCATCGTGATGAGGAGCCACCACTGAGACCACCATGTAGATGGAGGTCATCGTTAAGAGGAGCCACCACTGTGACCACCATGTAGATGGAGGTCATCGCGATAAGGAGCCACCACTGTGACCACCATGTAAATGGAGGTCATCGTTATGAGGAGCCACAACTGTGACCACCATGTAGATGGAGGTCATCATTATGAGGAGCCACCACTGTGACTACCAAGTAGATGGAGGTCATCGTGATCAGGAGCCTCCACTGAGACCACCAAGTAGATGAAGGTCATTGTGATGAAGAGCCATCACTGAGACCACCAAGTAGATGGAGGTTATTGCGATGAGGAGCCACCACTGAGACCACCATGTATATGGAGGTCATCGCGATGAGGAGCCACCACTGAGACCACCATGTATATGGAGGTCATCGCGATGAGGGACCACCACTGAGCCCACCATGTAAATGGAGGTCATCATGATGAGGAGCTACCACTTAGACCACCATGTAGATGGAGGTCATCGTTACGAGGAACCACCACTGTGACCACCATGTAGATGGAGGTCATTGTGATGAGGAACCACCACTGTGACCACCATGTAGATGGAGGTCATCGCGATGAGGAACCACCACTGAGACCACCATATAAATGGAGGTCATCGCCATGAGGAACCACCACTGAGACCACCATGTAGATGGAGGTCATCGTTATGAGGAGCCACCACTGTGACTACCAAGTAAATGGAGGTCATCGCGATGAGGAGCCACCACTGAGACCACCATGTAGATGGAGGACATCATGATGAGGAGCCACCACTGAGACCACCATGTAGATTGAGGTCTTCGTTATGAGGAGCCACCACTGTGACCACCATGTAGATGGAGGTCATCTTTATGAGGAGCCACAGCTGAGACAACCATGGTGTGCTTTTTTCAGTCCTTCACCACATGTGACGTCATTAGCGTGCTCTGGAACTTCTAAATCCCTTGGAGAAGCACATCCTCAATGTGGACCCAAACGGCCATCTTATTTTATATAACAACACAAGATCTTGGTTCTGCATTCACGTTACTCCTCTCTCTTTTACTTTCTTCTGCTTTTTCCTTTTTTCAAGCCTGGCTGTCACTCTTCCCTCGCCGCCTACTGACTGCAAACCCCCCTCCCGTCTGCAGCCTTCCTCGGAAAACACAGCCTTTCCAGGTTGTCTGCAGAGGTAAAATAGGGAAGGTTACCTTTCATGTTCAATTTTCAAAGGCATGTTTGAGATGTCCCGGAAATGATTAAAAAGGAAGAGTGCTGACAAGGTCACAGAGAGACTGAGAGCCCGGACCCAAACCCCTTTGGGACGTGCTGCTGTTTGTGAGGCATATAAGAGCAAAGCAAATAGTGGAAGAGAAAGAAGGGAGATACAAGTGAGAACTTCAATGTCTGCGTGAAAAGAATGTGTGGAGGGACTAACTTGAGTATTTCACACTTCAGTGAGCAGCTGCCATGTTTGTTGAGACAACTTAAATGACAACCATATGCACTGCCTCCATGACAACATGAAATGTCTGCAGCCTTGTGAAGGTTGAACTTCTCCGCTGTAAGCAGCCTAATATCACTGGAGACCAATTATCTGCCAGGGTTAAGGACTACCCCCGCAACCAGAGATGGTGGGCTTTCCTTAGGGCGCGCTGTTTGTGCAGATGTGTTTGTATTATTCATCATCACAAAACATTTCTCGAAAAACGTTGCATTTCAACTCAACATTGTCCAAGTGTTGAGCTGTGTGCGCCATGGTCTTAACATATTCTGCTTGTGTCCCAAGCACTAACTATAGCAAAGACTGACAGGGGTGCAGTGGGACAAAGTGGAGTTAGCCTTTGGAATCTTGCATTCACACGGCGTTTGTCTCCAGAGACTTGGATGAATGGCCTAATTCTCTTCCCATTTCACTTTTTCTCCCTGACTTGCCAGTCCTCCTCACTTCTTACAAACTTTCTCACCAAGCCTTGGCTCAAAACATGTACATGTTTGTGTCTCTTCCACATAGCCACACTTCTGGAGGCCCTTCGCATAAGCTGCTAGCAAGGATAGCATCAGGCCAGGCCCCCAACTTGAGTGTACACTGGAGAATAGGGTTGTTTCCATACAAATATTTTGGTACGGGTGCTGGTGCCAAGGTATATTTCCATACTTTTCATAATAAAGGAAGGCACAAAAATGTCATTATTGCCTTTTTTTTAACTAAAAATGTTAGGGTACATGAAAAATATGTTTATTTTTGTCATTTAGTCCTTAAATAAAATGTTGAACGTACTAGACAACTTGTCTTTTAGTAGTAAGTAAACAAAAAAGGACTCCTAATTAATCTGCTGATGCATATAGTAACATATTGTGTCTCTTATACACATATTGTTTTCTACACATTATGATGGACAAACTGTAAAAATGGATAATTTTTCTACTTGTTCATTGTGACGGACTTTCTGCCATCCGTGTGTGGGTTGCGGTGACATCCAATACATGACGCATCGTAGCAGGTTTGACTTGAGTTTATTATTTCAATACACATCAAGTTTCTTGCCTGTCTGTGGCGTCACTTTTCAGTGCGCGGCCGCTTCCTGCTTGCGGTCGCGGTGCACCTTTCGGTGTATGGGGTTTGCGTCTATTGCGGGGGCTCATCGTCTTCCGGGTTTTGTTCGTCGTACTCGTGGTCTGTGTCGTCAGGGGGTTCCTTCTCCTACTTCTGCCACGATCGTTCCTCCCGCGCCCTTTCTATGCTGCAGCACAAGATGTAGGGATTGAGCACAGGTGTGTGGTGTACGCACCTGACTCGGATTGCTGCTGCCGTGCCGCTCCGAGTGCGTCACGCCTCTCCTCTCTGCTGCATGCCCCGCCTCCTGGCCTCCATCTTGGTCAGGACCGCTCCTCTCAGCCCGCTTCTCGGCCCTTCGGCTGCGTCTCTCCACATTCATTTACTGTTAATTACCAGTGTCTCTAGCAACACATGAAAGAACTGTTCAGGCAATGTTTACATTCTCAAAATGTAAAATGCGTTTAACCCCTGGAGTAAATCACAAATATGGTAAAAGTTCTGTTCAACTGGAGCTCTCTTTTTTTCCAGTATGAGCATCCTCATGGTGGAAGTGCTGGGTTTGTGGAGTGGACTTCCTGCCTCCAATGAACCTGGTCTACAAAAGTAATGTACCACCTGGGGATTCAATCAACATGAGGTTAAAAACAAGCACTGTCAAACGAAATTGATTAATTGGATCAACCCCCGTTAAACATAATTTATATTAATCATTTTTTATTTTGCCTGAGTAAAGACAAAATATATGAAGATATATTTTGCCTCAGATATCTCCATGTTCCTTTTTTGGAGCAAATCAATATTTCTTGTGTAGCTTTTCACGAAGCAGCCATCCGATAGTTTCCAACAAACAAAATGATTGTCTCAATTTGAACAATTTATGACAAAAAATTTGGTCAGTCAAGTTTTGCACTGGAAAGTGAAACAATGTTTCTTTGCCATACAGACTAACTCTGTCTGGTGCCAGCCTGGCCCTGTACATGACTTTTTTCAGCAGAACTTTGAGTCCATCAATGAAAGTTTTGTTGGCTGTTCCCTGGACATGTTGAGGTTGTCCTGAGATCCACTTGGTCATTTGAAAAGTAGTTGGCCAGCTGAAAAAGTGTTGGCACACTTGTACTTCAAATAAAAGTGTTGGCACACCTGTACTTCAAATACATTTCCCAGCTGTTACAAACTCACCTGTGGTGAAGTTCTTCTGTTCTTAGCTCACCATCTTAAAGTAGAGCATGAGCTCCACTTTGCTCCACATTGAAGTGAGCTGCCATGTGACCAACGTGAGCTGCCTTGTGACCAATGTGAGTTGTCATGTGACCAAAGTGAGCTGTCATGTGACCAAAGTGAGCTGCCATGTGACCAACGTGAGCTGCCATGTGACCAACGTGAGCTGTCATGTGACCAAAGTGAGCTGTCATGTGACCAAAGTGAGCTGCCATGTGACCAACGTGAGCTGCAATGTGACCAAAGTGAGCTGCCATGTGACCAACGTGAGCTGCCATGTGACCAACGTGAGCTGCCATGTGACCAACCTGAGCTGCCATGTAACCAACGTGAGCTGTCATGTGACCAAAGTGAGCTGCCATGTGACCAAAGAGAGCTGCCATGTGACCAAAGTGAGCTGCCATGTGACCAAAGTGAGCTGCCATGTGACCAACGTGAGCTGCCATGTGACCAACGTGAGCTGTCATGTGACCAAAGTGAGCTGCCATGTGACCAAAGAGAGCTGCCATGTGACCAAAGTGAGCTGCCATGTGACCAAAGTGAGCTGCCATGTGACCAACGTGAGCTGCCATGTGACCAACGTGAGCTGCCATGTGACCAAAGTGAGCTGCCATGTGACCAAAGTGAGCTGCCATGTGACCAAAGTGAGCTGCCATATGACAAAAGTGAGCTGTCATGTGACCAAAGTGATCTGCCATGTGACCAAAGTGAGCTGCCATATGACCAAAGTGAGCTGTCATGTGACCAAAGTGAGCTGCCATGTGACAAGAGTGAGCTGCCATGTGACCTAAGTGAGCTGCCATGTTACCGTGCTCACATGTGTTAGTGTAGAAGTCTCTCCAGAGAGTCAACATCCAGTCCCTCTTATTGCAGTCAACATCTACGTCATGGCTGAGGTCTCCTTTTGTCATGGCAGCAGCTTGGAAGTGAAAGTGAAAGTGTCATGCCTCAGAATGGACTCGCAAACATGATTTAGTGTTGACTTCACAGAATCCCCTGACTCTGCTGAGTCATCCTTGAACTCACAAATCTCCAGACAAGCAATGACATCTCTGGGACTTTGGGTCAAGGAGAGAACTGACCCATGGACCACTGGGTCTCCCACAGACCACTGGGTCTCCCACACATATTTCAGTGCATGGCCAACAGAAGAGTGATATACACTGTTATTGTGACATCTGACTTGTATCCTTTAGGGAGATTAGTCCACGTAGTCCAAGTCATCAAATCAAATAAACTTTATTTAGATAGCACATTTAAAATTTACCACAGGGGTAGCCAAAGTGCTGTAGAATGGGCAGGTTAAAGATAATAACCGAGCAAACACAACACAACACAAACAGAACATGATAAAAAATAAACAAATAAAATAAAATCAATAAGACATACAAACATAAAAACAGGTTCACAGCAGGTGGATAATGGGGCACCATTGCAGGATGGATATCACTCAGTGTTAAAAGCCATGGAATAAAAGTATGTTTTTTAAGAGAGATTTAAAAACAGGAAGAGAGGAGGCTTGTCTAACACTCAGAGGTGGGTCGTTCCAGAGCTCGGGGGCAGCAGCGGCAAATGCTCTGTCACTTCTAAGCTTCAGCCTTGTGTCAGAGACCTACAGTAGCAGCTGATCTTAGGGATCGGGTGGGGCAGTAAGGCTGAAGAAAGTCGGAGAGATATGTTGGCGCGAGGTTGTTTAGACATTTAAAAACAAATAGGAGGAGTTTGAAATTGATTGGGTAACGCACAGGGAGCCAGTGAAGGGACGCTAATATAGGAGTGATGTGCTCATGCCTGCGGGTCTGTGTTAGTAGAAGAGCAGCAGAGTTCTGCACGAACTGCAGACGGGCGAGGGAGGCCTGGCTAATGCCTACATACAGGGCATTGCAGTAGTCTAAACCATTCCAGATAAAGGCGTGGATTAATTTCTCGAGATCATGTCCTATAGGAAGCGGTTTAATTTTCGCTAATTGGAGTAATTGATAAAATCTTTATTGAACAACGCTGCTGTTTTGTTTTTCGAATTTAAAATCTGAGTCGAACTTTACCCCCAAAGTTTGTGACACAGTCGCTGAGATACGGGGTCAGAATGGCGAGGTCAACGTTGGGGGAGGGAGAGCGACTTGGACCGAACAACATAACTTCTGTTTTGTCTTCATTTAGACTCAGGAAGTTAGCTGAAAGCCAGGCTTTGATGTCGTGGAGGCAGTCAATGAGACGTTGAACCGTGATATTTTGTGCCATGGGAAAATATATCCGGAAATCATTGGCATAAAAATGAAATGCAATACCGTACTTCCTAAAAATAGAACCAAGGGGGAGAAGGTAAAGCACAAATAAGATTGGGGCAAGGATAGAGCCCTGGAGGACCCCATGTGGTAAAGGAGCTGTGCAAGATATAAAACTGTCTCTTTTTCCACAGAAACACCTGTCGGTTAGGTACGACCGGAACCAGTTGAGGGCAGCGCCCTTAATACCCACACAGTTCTCAAGACGACTGATTAAGGTATGGTGGTTGACGGTGTCGAACGCAGCATACAGATCTAAAAGCACCAGCACGACATATTTACCAGAATCAGTTGACAGGAGGATATAGTTAAAAAACTTTTAGATGCGCTGACTCTGTGCTTGGAGGGCTTTAAAACCGGACTGGAACTGCTCAGTGATACCATTATCCTCTAAGAAGGGCAACAACTGACTGTAGACAACCTTCTCTAGTATTTTGGAAATGTATGGAAGATTAGAGATAGGTTCAAGGTTAGAGAGGAGAGAGGGGTCAAGGCTTGGTTTTTTAAGTAGAGGTCATACCACTTCATGTTTAAACTCTACTGGAACTATTCCAGAAGAGAGGCTATACTATTGATAATGTTAAGGACACTAGTAGCAAGTACCTCCTTAAACAGGCGAGGTGGGAGGGCATCTGCAGGAGAACCAGAGGGCTTCATATGACTAACTGTGTCATTTAAAAAAGAGAAGGACACCGGCTCAAACTGATGGAAAACAGAAGAGAAATGCAGAGGAACAGAAGGGTCATATGAACTGGCTCCAGTTGACATAATTTTGTCAGTGAAAAAATTAAGACAATTTTAACAGAATTCAAAAGAAGCATCAAAACCAACAGATTTTGGAGCATCAATGACAGTGTTAATGGTTTTGAACAGAACTCTGGGGTTTTTACAGTTAGAAGATGTAATCTGAGATAGATATATATTCATCTCTGCTTTTACAGTCATCTGAAAGGAAAGCAGGCTTTCTTTAAAAATGGCAAGGGACACATGCAGCCTGTCTTTTTTCCAATTCCTCTCTGCTATCCGACACTTAGGCCTGGCTGCACGAGTGACGACATTCAACCAAAGCTGAGGCGCAGCTTTAGAGCGGCGGCATTTGAAATTAGCGATCGTGTCCAGTGGTTGTAAACAAATAGAGTTGAACCCAGAAACCATCCATCCATCCATTTTCTACCGCTTATTCCCTTTTGGGGTCGCGGGGGGCGCTGGCGCCTATCCCAGAAACCAACTCTTCAGTATTCAGACATACAGGGGCTGCAGAATTATCATCACAAAGAGTCGAAAAAACTGAGGAGAACAGAGCAGGAGACGAAATATTAAACATGCGAGAGCGTTGAGGCGGAGCGCACAATTTAACCGGACACTGGGTGGGAATATCAAATAGGATCGGCATATGATCAGAGAACACAGTGTCACAAATGTCCAAATTAAAAACACACAAACCATACGAGAGCACTAAATCAAGTGTATGCTCGCGTTCATGTGTTGAACCACACACAGACTGTACAAAGTTAAATGAGTCAATTACATTCAGGAAACTCCTTGAAAGCGACTCGTCTGGACAACAGGTGTGAATATTAAAGCCACCCACAATAAGGACACGATCATATTTGGGCAGGATTTCAGCCAGAAATTCAGAAAAGTCAGTTATAAAGTCTTTGTGGAACTTGGGTGGTCAATGTACGACGGCACACAGGACGACATCAGAAAGACCCAGTTCAAACATGCACAGTTCAAAGCTGGAAAAGAAGTATTGCAAAAACGACTGCTAATCCTCCTTCTTTTCGGCCGGACGACCGCGGAGAATTAAAGTAGGAACACTCCGGAGGCAGAAGTTCATTAAGCGGGGCGGACACACCGGCTCCAAGCCATGTTTCCGTCACACAGAGGAAGTCAAATCCACGGTAAGTGAAGAAATCCATCCATCCATCCATCCATTTTCTACCGCTTATTCCCTTTCGGGGTCACGGGGGGCGCGAAATCCTTCAGGATAAACGTTTTATTTGTCAAAGATCTTGCGTTCACAAGACCGAACCTGGCGGGGGCCAGCACGTCCAAGGGCGCAGCTAATCCAGGTGGGTTTTTGACACACAGCTCGCAGGTGGCGGGAATCCATCCCGCGCCTCCGGGGGCGGGTACAGCAGGAGCGACGACGGCAAGCCTCATCCTCCAGACCAACGATAGGAACAAGCCAGGAACCGATGGGGTCCAGCGAGAGTGGGTGCAGGAGGAGACCGGATACCGCACCATTCCTCCTTCAGGAAACCACGGGAAGCCAGGCCAGGAATGCCCTAACTTTCACTAGCTGGCCGCCACGTTTACCGCGGCGCCGGAGACTCTTCCGCCGGGGTAGAGGAGCCACGAGGCGGGAAAGGAAGGCAGGATTCCGGCCAGGTAAAAAAGCTGATTGGGACGTCGAAAAACCAACGTCGAAGTTGATCATATCAGTGGGACAGCGGCAAAGATCCAACAGTGTTTGGCGGTCATACACAAGCAGTGAGCTGACAGAGACGAAAATAGACGCAAACAACACAAAAACGAAAAGAGGTGACAGCGAGAGACGGCAGGCCAAAGCACATACTGCCGCCATCTTGCCTTGCTACAAGTCATGGATAAGATGGATAAATAGGTTGACGTAACATGTCTTGCATTGAGGCAAAGAGAATCGTAATGTTCTCTTGTAATGTTCCAGTTGATTAGTCAATGACCAATATGTCATAGTACAATACTTAGGATATATTACTTGTACAACGTCACTACTACTACAATACTTACAGTATATTACTTGTACAATATACTTCTACTACATTACTTGCAATGTATTACTTGTAGATTATACTACTACTACAATATTCACAATAGATTACTTGTAGAATATATGTCTACTACAATACTTACAATATATTACTAGTACAACGTCACTACTACTAAGACTAAATGTGGCCAATCTAAGGCTAATACTATATGTGACCAATCCTAGTCTGAGACTAAATGTGACCAATCCAAATTTAATAGTAAATGTGACCAATCCAAGTCTAAGACTAGATGTGACAAATCTAAGGCAAAGACTAGATGTGACCAATCCAAGTTCAAGACTAGATGTGACCAATTTAAGACTAAGACTAAATGTGACCAGTCCAAGTCTAAGTCTAGATGTGACCAATCTATGGCTAAGACTAGATGTGACCAATCTAAGTCTGAGACAAGATGTGACCAATCCAAAAAATAAGACTAGATGTGACCAATGTATGTCTAAGACTAGATGTGACCAATCTAAGCCTAAGACTAGATGTGACCAATCTAAGCCTAAAACTAGATGTGACCAATCCAAGTCTAAGACTAGATCTGACCAATTTAAGACTAAGACTAAATCTGACCAGTCCAAGTCTAAGAGTAGATGTGACCAATCTATGGCTAAGACTAGATGTGACCAATCTAAAAAATAAGACTAGATGTGACCAATCTAAGCCTAAGAGTAGATGTGACCAATCTAAGCCTAAAACTAGATGTGACCAATCCAAGTCTAAGACTAGATGTGACAATCTAAGCCTAAAACTAGATGTGACCAATCTAAGTCTAAGACTAGATGTGAGGCTTAGACCGATTTATTTAATTTTAATCTTTTATTGTTTTTTCCCATTGCCCCCACTTGTTTATTTGTATCTCACCTTTTTTGTAAGGGGCGCCGGAAGTTGGCAGACCCGTCAGCAATCCTGTTCTGTCTCCCTGTAATGTTTGTCTGATCTTGAATGGGATTGCGCTGAAAATTTTAATTTCCCCTTGGGGATTAATAAAGTATGTTTGATTCTGATTCTGACAAATCTAAGCCTAGGACTCAATGAGACCAATCTAAGGATCAAACAGAAGCCTCCCACTTCCTTGTCCCCACTTCTTCTTCACTCTAACTTGGGTTTAGCATCTAATGAAGTGTTGGAAATCCGCCACTAGGAATTGGGACATTATTTGAGGTTTGCTAGGTCATCACACCTGGCTGTTTGCCAGCAGTGTGGTCAAGAAGATCTTTCTGTGAGGAGTTTGCATCTTCGCCCTGTGACTGCGTGGGTTCCCTTCGGGTACTCCAGCTTCCTCCCACTTCCAAAGACATGCACCTGAGGATAGGCCCCTCCCACCTGCAAAGACATGCACCTGAGGATAGGCCCCTTCCACCGCCAAAGACATGCACCTGGGGATAGGCCCCTCCTACCACCAAAGACATGCACCTGGGAATTGGCCCCTTCCACCTCCAAAGACATGTACCTTGGGATAGGCCCCTCCCACCTCCAAAGACATGCACCTGGGGATAGACCCCTTCTACTGCCAAAGACATGCACCTGAGGATAGGGTCCTCCCATTTCTAAAGACATTCACCTGGGATAAGCACCTCCAAGGACATGCACCTGGGAATAAGCCCCTCCCACCTCCACAGGCATTCACCTGGGGATAGGTTGATGGTAAAACCTAAATGGTCCCTTGTGTGTGAATGTTGGCCCTGTGATGGCGTGGCCACTAGTCTGGGGTGTAGTCCGCCTGCTTGCAGCTGGGATAGGCTCCAGGACCCCCCCCCCCCCCCCCCCCAATAGGGGCAAGCGGTAGGAATTGGATGGATGGATTGTTTTAAAGTAAAATAATCGTTTAAAAATGAGCCAATATTTGCGTGGTGCATTGAAGGATGAACATCTGATGAATGATAACTAAATTGCATCACTTTTCCATCCAAGAATGGTGGGAACCTCAGTGAGCTTTTAGAAAAGGACAAGTACCCAAAAATAACACAAGATTGTGTTGACTGTTATTCCCATTTGTCCAATTATTGCCTCTTACTTTTCTATCTTTTCCTAGGTGATTTAGCTGTGCTTTAAGTGAGGTAACACTCCTCCCCTAAGATTATGTCCAAGGTTGCTTCAAACAAATATTTTGTAGCCTAACTTGAACACCTGAGTCAGTTTCCTCATCTCCTCCAGCCCTGCAGTTCATCACTCTCAACTTGCCTTGTGTGCATCACTCTACCTGCTCGCCTCACCTGGTGACTCCCACAACTGTTTCTTTGAACTGTCTACCATCGCTCATTCCTTCCCTAAAAGAGATGGGAAAGTCTCCAGGGGGAGAGAGGTGTGAGAAGAACTTGATTTGGATGCATGCATGCAGGAACAAGGACACAGAGAAGCTGCAAACTGGTTTAGAGACTCTGCGGCCCTAAACCCAAGAGGAAGGGGGTTAGCACTCAGGACCCAATCACACGTCTTCTATAATTAGAATGCAAGAAGTCTGCAGAGTCAGCAACTCACATTCTGTAAAGACAATAGTGAGGAGGAAAAGGACTGATAAGATGACTGTTTTTGTGTCTTTAGTCATCCATCTGCTGCTCTTTTGGAGACGTCAAGATACAGCAAAACACTTTTTAGTAAAACAGCCAGGAACAGGTTGTATTTGTTTTATCCATTTTTTCCCCACTTCTGAGATAGTAAGCACATTTTTTATACAGTTATTGCCACATATTTGACAAAAAGGCTAGTATTCATGTTTGGAGCTTATTTTAATTCATTTGTACGGCGTACTCACACTAGGTCAACCGTAAACCTCTTCTTATACCTTGGGATATTTCACTTCAGGGTGACATTTAAGAATGGAACTAAAATAATAATATTAATAATAATGGATTAGATTTGTTTAGTGCTTGTCTATCAACTAGACACTCAAAGTGCTCTCAGAGAATGGACAAGTCATCATTCATTCACTGATGATGGTGGTAAGCTACATGTGTAGCCTCAGCTATCCTGGGGTACACTGACGAAAGCGGGGCTGCCAATTTGCGCCCACGGCCCCTCCGACCACCGCCCATCATTCATTCACCAGTGTGAACGGCACTGGGGGCAAGGGTGAAGTGTCTTGCCCAAGGACACAACGGCAGGATGGCAATTGACGGGGAGCGAACCATGAACTAGGACTGGGCGATATATCGATATATCTCTAACTGTTTCTAATATTTTCTAACTCTCCTGAAGGAATCAATAAAGTACTATCTATATCGCAGGTTTTTCTCTATGCAATATAGAAAATGACTATATCGTAATATTCGAGAATACGTTCTCACGCAGGACTTTTAGGCTCTCCTCACTCTTTCCTGTGTCTCCTCACAGACAAGCAGGCCCACATTCTTACATACGTCACAAACTGTCACGTCACACGTCACATACACGCCCTCGCAGGGCAGAGAGGTAGCGGCGTGGCTAACGTTAGCTGCTAACGTAGCCGTACGAGACAAAGATGGTGCGGATCTGGTAACAAATGAAGGAAGACTTAATTCCCAATAAAAACAGCAGGGTTTCCATCGTCTGGCGGTGGTTCAGCTTCAAGTGGGAATATGTCGAACAGACAACCGTAATTTGTCAAGTGTGGGGGGAAAAAGCGTTGCTATAAAAAGTAGCATTACTGCTAATATGTAGCATGATTTGAAAAGTCACTCGCTAGAAAATGAAGAGAATTTCATAACCTTAGTAACATACCACATAGTCAAGGACGAATACTATTTGATTTCCTATCATGCAGCTCATTTTTATTTGACACTTAAAATGTGTCCGACAATCTTGCAATTTATGTTTTGGAAATTACTTGAATGTTTGTGCCATTGCTTAATAACTTTAATAAATACACTTTTTGTCAATTGACTTAGTTGTAATTTCCCTCTCTGCATGAAAGTTTAAAAGTAGCATATACGAATGCAGTATGAAGAAGATTTTTTTAATGTATACACATAGAATCATCATACTGCTGTGATTATATGCAAGTGTTCATTCAAGGCCAAGGTAAAATATCGTAAGATGTATCGTATATCGCGATATGGCCTAAAAATATTGCGATAATACAAAAAGGCAATATCGTCCAGCCCTACCTGGAACCCTCAAGTTTCGAACACAGCTGCTCTCCCTACCACACCATGCTGGGCAAAAATTCACAGTAAACGTTGAAATCCCGGGTCAATGTGGTTGAACAGGGGTTAGTGCATGTTCCTTACAATAACAAGGTCCTGGGTTCGATCCCTCAGGGTCTTTCTATGTGGAGTTTGCATGGGAAAAGCGGTAGGAAATGGATGGATAGACATTCTATTCACTTGGTTCTCTAACAAAAAGGTGAAAGGCAAGATTTACAGAGGTGTGTGATCCATGAAATGTTCAATAAATGACCTGCATTATTTAGAATGTTGTCAAAACGTTCTTTTTATCAGATTGTTGACATTTTGACATCATGGGACCGAGACTGGCTGTTAATCAACAGAACGTCGTCTCTGCAAGGCTTGGATCAGCAGGTTCTCAGACCGCTTAGCTTAGAGTGTCATCAGCCAGCTGCAGACAAACTGTTTTGAGAAAACATTTAGAGAACAGCAAGTTGTGCAAAAAGCACTGAACAGTTCAACATGTGCCTAATTTAAATCTACTAAATTATAGTTTGTCTCAGGTTCATTCTGAAAATTCATTTGAAAGTTATCCCCAGGTTTTTTTTGTGTGTTTATGATAAAGGCCACCAACCGTAGAATAATCCACTGGGTGAGAACCCACAACACACCAGTACAGTACATCCTCGGGTGTAAGGTCACTAACCTTAGAATAATCCCCTGGGTCAGAACCCACAGCACACCAGTACATCCCTGAGTGTAAGGTCACTAACCCTAGAATAATCCACTGGGTCAGAACCCACGGCACACCAGTACATCATTGAGCGTAAAATCACTAACCCTAGAATAATCCACTGGGTCAGAACCCCCATAACACCAGTACAATCTCGAGTATAAGGTCACTAACCCTAGAATAATCCACTGGGTCAGAACCTACAGCACACCAGTACATCCTCGAGTGTAAGGTCACTAACCCTAGAATAATCCACTGGGTCAGAACCCACGGCACACCAGTACATCATTGAGCGTAAAATCACTAACCCTAGAATAATCCACTGGGTCAGAACCCCCATAACACCAGTACAATCTTGAGTATAAGGTCACTAACCCTAGAATAATCCACTGGGTCAGAACCTACAGCACACCAGTACATCCTCGAGTGTGAGGTCACTAACCCTAGAATAATCCACTGGGTCGGAACCCACCACACACCAGTACATCCTCGAGTGTGAGGTCACTAACCTTATAATAATCCACTGGGTCCGAACCCACGGCACACCAGTACATCCTTGAGCGTAAAATCACTAACCCTAGAATAATCCACTGGGTCAGAACCCCCATAACACCAGTACATTCTCGAGTATAAGGTCACTAACCCTAGAATAATCCACTGGGTCAGAACCAACAGAACATCAGTACATCCTCGAGTGTAAGGTTACTAACCCTTGAATAATCCACTTGGTCAGAAGCAACAGAACATCAGTACATCCTCGAGTGTAAGGTCACTAACAGTAGAATAATCCACTGGGTCAGAACCAACAGAAAATCAGTAAATCCTCAAGTGTAAGGTCACTAACCCTAGAAGAATCCACTGGGTCAGAACCAACAGAACATCAGTACATCCTCGAGTGTAAAGTCACTAACCGTAGAATAATCCACTGGGTCAGAACCAACAGAAAATCAGTACATCCTAAAGTGTAAGGTCACTAACCCTAGAATAATTCACTGGGTCAGAACCAACAGGACATCAGTACATCCTTGAGTGTAAAGTCACTAACCTTATAATAATCTACTGGGTAAGAACCCACAGAATATCAGTACATCATCGAGTGTAAGGTCACTAACCCTAAAAGATCCACAGGGTCAGAACATCAGTACATCCCCGAGTGTCATGAATAAGTGCAATTCAGTCCATTGCAGCGGGTTTAGTGCGTCTGCCTCACAATACAAAGGTCCTGAGTAGTCTGGGGTTCAATCCCGGGCTCAAGATCTTTCTCTGTGGAGTTTGCATGTCCTCCCCGTGAATGCGTGGGTTCCCTCCGGGTATTCCGGCTTCCTCCCACTTCCAAAGACATGCACCTGGGGAAAGGTTGATTGGCAACACTGAATGGTCCCTAGTGTTTGAATGTGAGTGTGAATGTTGTCTGTCTATCTGTGTTGGCCCTGCGATGAGGTGGCGACTTGTGCAGGGTGTACACCGCCTTCCGCCCGATTGAAGCTGAGATTGGCCCCAGCGCCCCCCGCAACCCAAATGGGAATAAGCGGTAGGAAATGGATGGATGGATGGACAGTCCATTCACTCTTCTTGCAAACATCTCACCTTCCACTCTAAAATAATCAGATTCACTGGAAATAATCTAATGAATGCATACATTTAATACATGATCATTCAAGTCAGGGAAATGGTAATAATGTAGCAATGTACCCAAGCAAAATCCGCAATGATTGTTTCGGCCCGGGACCAGGTAAGGGAGTGGGAATTGCTTCCAAGTCCAGGAGGGTGTGGGTGGCCGTAATGTAAGTACACTTTGTTTCAAAAAAGATTTTTAACAGAAAAACATTTAATAATCCACTTTATCCTTAAAGTTTTGTTCCCTCATTGCTGGTTGACATGGCAGTTCATGGCGGTTCAGCAGATCACGTGCTCTGCCAAAGACCATGTTAACAGGGAGGACAAAACTTGGTCATTGGTCACTCATCCGCCATGAACCTTGACAAAAAATTAAACATGCTAAACTTGTTTTTTGTTTTCGTTATTTGCAGGTAAAAAGTAATTGAGATAAAATCTCTTTTACAATCGCGACTTGGCCAAGAGGGCAGCCAACACAGGTTTCATAAAAATATACAACATAAAACTGTAGCAGGAACACACTTTAATTGAAAGCACAAATTACCTACAACAAAAAACAGTTTCAATAAAAACAATTTAAAAACAATTACAATGCTGTAGGACAGGGGTCGGCAACCCGCGGCTGTGGAGCCGCATGCTGCTCTTGGATCACTCTAATGTGGCTCAGTTGCATACTTGCCAACCCTCCCATTTTTCCGGGAGGTTTTTTTCATTCTCAGATTTTTTTCATTCTCAGATTTTCACCCGGACAACAATATTGAGGGCGTGCCATGATGGCAATGCCTTAAACGTCTTCTCTACAATGTCGTCGCGTCCGCTTTAATACTATGCTATCTGAGTGCCGGCCCGCCACATCTAGCTGCTGAATCAACGTGCAAGCGACTGCAAGGCATACTTGTTCAACTTGTTCAGGTTACACTGACGGTTGTGATATAAACAACTTTAACACTCTTGCTAATATGCGCCACACTGTGAACCCACACCAAACAAGAATGACAAACACATTTTGGGAGAACATTTGCACTTTAACACAAAATAAACACAACAGAACAAATACCCAGAATCCAATGCATCCCTAACTCTCCTGGGCTACATTATACACCCCCACTATAATCCCCCCGCCCCCCACACCTTTCAGGTTGTACAATCACACCAACCTTTAAGGGTAGTACACTCACACCAACCTTTCGGGGTGGTACAATACACCAACCTTTCAGGGTGGTACAATCACACCAACCTTTCAGGGTGGTACAATCACACCAACCTTCAGGGAGGTACAATCACACCAACATTTCAGGGTGGTACAATCACACCAACCTTTCAGGGATGTACAACCACACCAACCTTTCAGGGTGGTACAATCACACCAACCTTTCAGGGTGGTACAATCACACCAACCTTTCAGGGTGGTACAATCACACCAACTTTAGGGAGGTACAATCACACCAACATTTCAGGGTGGTACAATCACACCAACTTTTCGGGTAGGTACAATCACACCAACCTTTCAGGGAGGTACAATCACTCCAACCTTTGAGGGAGGTACAATCACACCAACCTTCAGGGAGGTACAATCACACCAACCTTTCAGAGTGTTACTATCACACCAACCTTTTAGAGTGGTATAATCACACCAACCTTTCAGGGTGGTACAATCATACCAACCTTTCAGGGAGGTACAACCACACAAACCTTTCAGGGTGGTACAATCACACCAACCTTTCAGGGTGGTACAATCACTCCAACCTTTCAGGGTGGTACAATCACACCAACCTTCAGGGAGGTACAATCACACCAACTTTTTGGGGAGGTACAATCACACCAACCTTTCAGGGAGGTACAATCACACCAACCTTTGAGGGAGGTACAATCACACCAACCTTTAGGGAGGTACAATCACACCAACATTTCAGGGTGGTACAATCACACCAACTTTAGGGAGGTACAATCACACCAACATTTCAGGGTGGTACAATCACACCAACTTTTCGGGTAGGTACAATCACACCAACCTTTCAGGGAGGTACAATCACTCCAACCTTTGAGGGAGGTACAATCACACCAACCTTCAGGGAGGTACAATCACACCAACCTTTCAGAGTGTTACTATCACACCAACCTTTTAGAGTGGTATAATCACACCAACCTTTCAGGGTGGTACAATCATACCAACCTTTCAGGGAGGTACAACCACACCAACCTTCCAGGGTGGTACAATCACACCAACCTTTCAGGGTGGTACAATCACACAAACCTTTCAGGGTGGTACAATCATACCAACCTTTCAGGGTGGTACAATCACACCAATCTTTCAGGGTGGTACAATCACACCAACCTTTCAGGGACGTACAATCACACCAACCTTTCAGGGAGGTACAATCACACCAACCTTCAGGGAGGTACAATCACACCAACATTTCAGGGTGGTACAATCACACCAACCTTCCAGGGAGGTACAATCACACCTAGCTTTCAGGGAAGTACAATCACACCAACCTTTCAGGGTGGTACTATTTTGAGAAACACAATTTAGATCCCCTTGAAGTGGTATTGACACTAAAGTTCACTTTGACTCAGGGGCGTCACTAGACCTAATACTGTACTGGGGCACACCTGGGGCACAAATAATTTATGCGAGCGTGCAAAGCGCGCAAGCAAAAACATTTTTAGCACTTATTTATCATAAAAAACACATAAATAGTGCTTTAAACTATGAAATCATATCAGATTATGTTGTATGGATCTTTGATTAACCACCTGAAATGAACTAATGCATTTGGCCTACTTGTGCACGTTTTTACTCCAGACTTCTAAACTGCTACTGGTAAAAGCAAAAAGGAAGAGCAATGAATCTTTTTGAAATCTATATTGCAGTAATCATCTGCAAATTGAACATCTACAAAAGTAAAACAAAAAATAAAGCACCCCTACATCTCTGGGTTCTTTTATATTATTTAATTTCCATTTATGGCAATATGGCTAATCCTATTTCAGATACACAAAACTATAAAATATACACAAAACAATAAAGCCACAGTAGTAGTTAAATGAACAACTGTTGTGTGTCTGTTCAGGGAATCATTTTCTGAGAAGTAAACTGTAACGTCTCGTTTTCATTTTTGCAAAGTGGTCAATCACTTCACTCTGACTTAACTTGGAAAGTTCTTCCCTCTAAACTGACATGATGGCAAGATGGTGAAACCTATCCTGCCCCATTGTGCTTCTCAGCCAAGTGTGGAGCCGTCTCAGCACACTGAAACATCCTTTCACAACTGCAGCTGGACACTGGGATGGTCAGAGAGATCTGAATGACCTGTGTCAAGGTTGGGAACATGACTTGATCCAGGCAGCTGAAAACACTTTGCATGTCTGTGATTGGAAGGCTTTCTTGCTTTCTGGCCAGATAGTTTTTGGCCACTAACACCTCTTCAGGTTTTAGATCAACATTGTAATGATCTGTCAGGCCCCTGAGGTCCTCCTCTCAGAGGAAGTTGTCGGATCCTGGATTATAGGCCTGAACACCTTTTAGAATTTGGCTGTTGAGAGATGAAAACGCTGATCCATCTCAGCAACCATCCTGTCAAGGCAAGGCAGATACAAGTTTGTTTTCAGTTTCTCTGCATCACCGAGGTCACTCACTGCCCCACAACTAGAGTCCACGACATAGTCCTCCATCCGTTTCTGCTTCTGCCTTTGTCTGGTAACAGTACATAATTCTGGGATCTGGTTGTCTGCACAGTAGGCCAGGAGGACTCAGGACAGACATGGAAATATATATATTTTTTAAATCTAAATGGGGCAACAAAACCCAATATTTTCAGCCATCTTTCTGGTAACAAATACAGAAATGTGACTATTTTTTCTGGAAACAAAACCAGATGCTTTAGCTGTATCCATTTTTCTGGTGACAAAACAAAATTATTTTAGTCAAAGACAAACCGATTAACAATACAAGTTTACTGTGCTATTTTTCTGTGAAATAAACTTGAATGATTAAAAAATTTGTCTCACGACTTGATGATATGGAAACAAGTTTTTCTTCCTGAAGATAACCCATTTGAGAAGCACTCAACTCACACATGCTTACTCCAAATCATCATTGATGCAGAGGTCCTGAGAAGACAATAACCAACATTATGTTTCATGTTTATTGGAAATTCCCCCCAACAGCTCAAACAGCAAATTAATATGTTTGTCTTGATACAAGGAATAATGTTAGCTAACTTAGCATCAACTTAAGACAATTATGTTGCAAAGCTAGTTAGGACTTCACTTACATCTCTCATTCATCGCTGCTTCTTCCCTGTTGCTGGCGAATAACTTTCTGAGATCCATTTAGGAGTTATAGTTTGAGTCAAATCACAATCAAAATAATATAATTAACAAATTGTTGTTGGCTAACGTTACCTACGTACCTCACGCAGTGATTCTCATCCTCTCTCTCTCTCTCTCTCTCTTTCTCTCTCGCTTTCTCTCTCTCTCGGTCTCTCTCTCAACGGAAGTTTCCACATGTGGATAAATTTCCATATTAATTAGCCATGTGCTCATTGTTACTGGAGTGAATACAGTAGCAATCATTTACCATACTAAGTAGTATGTGCGCTGTACTCAGTGTTATGTAGAATTAAAACTCTGAAGCGTTTTTTTTATTGGTGACATTTTTACTGGGGCACTGCAGATCAATACTGGGGCACGAGCCCCCGTGAAATCTGTCTGGCGACACAGCTGCTTTGACTACCAATTTTGTTTGGATTTCAAAAAACCTATTACCTTTGTGGAAAAAAAAGATATATAAATAATTCATCCCAGAGTTAAAGAGCAAAAGGTCTGTGCGTAATTTAAAAAAAAAAAGAAGCTCAAATTTGATGACTGTTGTGGAGTCACACACAACACTACATCTTCCACAAGGACTTACATAACTACATCTTCCACATGGACCTACATAAGTACATCTTCCATATGGAACTACATAACTATATCCTCCGCATTGACCTAAATAACTACATCTTCCACATGGACCTACATAACTGCATCTTCCACATGGACCTACATAACTACATCTTCCACATGGACCTACATAACTGCATCTTCCACATGGACCTACATAACTACATCTTCCACATGGACCTACATAAATGCATCTTCCACATGGACCTACATTACTACATCTTCCACATGGACCTACATAACTACATCTTCCACATGGACCTTTATAACTACATCTTCCACATGGACCTACATAACTGCGTCTTCCACATGGACCTACATAACTACATCTTCCACATGGACCTACATAACTGCATCTTCCACATGGACCTACATAACTACATCTTCCACATGGACCTACATAACTGCATCTTCCACATGGACCTACATTATTACATCTTCCACATGGACCTACATAACTACATCTTCCACATGGACCTTTATAACTACATCTTTCATACGGACCTACATAACTGCATCTTCCACATGGACCTACATAACTACATCCTCCACATGGACCTACATAACTACTTCTTCCACATGGACCTACATAACTGCATCTTCCACATGGACCTACATAACTACATCTTCCACATGGACCTTCATAACTACATCTTGCACATGGACCTACATAACTGCATCTTCCACACGGACCTACGTAACTACATCGTCCACGTGGACCTACATAACTACATCTTCCACATGGACCTACATAACTCCATCTTCCATATGGAACTACATAACTATATCCTCCACATTGACCTACATAACTACATCTTCCACATGGACCTACATAACTGCATCTTCCACATGGACCTACATAACTGCATCTTCCACATGGACCTACATAACTACATCTTCCACACGGACCTACATAACTGCATCTTCCACATGGACCTACATAACTACATCTTCCACATGGACCTATATAATTGCATCTTCCACATGGACCTACATAACTACATCTTCCACATGGACCTACATAACTACATCTTCCACATGGACCTACATAACTGCATCTTCCACACGGACCTACGTAACTACATCTTCCACGTGGACCTACATAACTACATCTTCCACATGGACCTACATAACTCCATCTTCCATATGAAACTACATAACTATATCCTCCACATTGACCTACATAACTACATCTTCCACATGGACCTACATAACTGCATCTTCCACATGGACCTACATAACTGCATCTTCCACATGGACCTACATAACTACATCTTCCACACGGACCTACATAACTGCATCTTCCACATGGACCTACATAACTACATCTTCCACATGGACCTATATAATTGCATCTTCCACATGGACCTACATAACTACATCTTCCACATGGACCTACATAACTACATCTTCCACATGGACCTACATAACTGCATCTTCCTCATGGACCTACATAACTACATCATCCACATGGACCTACATAACTACATCTTCCACATGGACCTACATAACTGCATCTTCCACATGGACCTACAAAACTGCATCTTCCACACGGACCTACGTAACTACATCTTCCACATGGACCTACATAACTACATCTTCCACATAGACCTACATAACTACATCTTCCACATGGACCTACATAACTGCATCTTCCACATGGACCTACATAACTACATCTTCCACAAGGATCTACATAACTACATCTTCCACATGGACCTACAAAACTGCATCTTCCGCATGGACCTACAAAACTGCATCTTCCACATGGACCAACATAACTGCATCTTCCACACGGACCTACATAGCTACATCTTCCACATGGACCTACAAAACTACATCTTCCACATGGACCTACATTACTACATATTTCACTTGGACCTACATAACTACATCTTCCACATGGACCTTATAACTACATCTTCCACGTGGACCTACATAACTACATCTTCCACATGGACCTACATAACTCCATCTTCCATATGGAACTACATAACTATATCCTCCACATTGACCTACATAACTACATCTTCCACATGGACCTACATAACTACATCTTCCACATGGATCTACATAACTACATCTTCCACATGGACCTACAAAACTGCATCTTCCGCATGGACCTACAAAACTGCATCTTCCACATGGACCAACATAACTGCATCTTCCACACGGACCTACATAGCTACATCTTCCACATGGACCTACAAAACTACATCTTCCACATGGACCTACATTACTACATCTTTCACATGGACCTACATAACTACATCTTCCACATGGACCTTATAACTACATCTTCCACATGGACCTACATAACTACATCTTCCACATCGACCTACATAAATACATATTCAACATGGAACTACAAAACTACATCTCCCAGATGGACCTACATAACTACATCTTCCGCATGGAACTACATAACTACATATTCCACATGGAGCTACATTACTACATCTTCTACATGGACCTACATAACTACATCTTCCACATGGACCTACATAATTACATCTTCACACAGACATACATAATTACATATTCCACATGGTCCTACATAAATACACATTCCACATGTACCTATATAATTACATTTTCCACATGGACCTACATAACTACATTTTCTACATAGACCTACATAATTACATCTTCACATGGACATACATAACCATATCTTCCACATGGACCTACAAAACTGCATCTTCCACAAGGACCTACATAACTACATCTTCCACATGGACCTACATAACTACATCTTCCACATGGACCTACAAAACTGCATCTTCCACATGGACTTACATAAGTACATCTTTCACATGGACCTACATAACCACATCTTCCACATGGACCTACATTACTACATCTTCCACATGGACCCACATAACTGCATGTTCTACATGGACCTACATAATTACGACTTCACATGGACAAACATAATTGCATATTCTACATAACTACATCTTCCACATGGACCTACATGACTAAATATTCCACACGGATCTACAAAACTAAATCTTCCACATGGACCTACATAACTACATTTTCCATATGGACCTACATAATCACATCTTCCCATGGACATACATAACTATATCTTCCACATGGATCTAAAAAACTACATCTCCCACATGGACCTACATAAATACATCTTCCATATGGACCTATATAACTGCATCTTCTACATGGACCTACATAACTACATCTTCCACATGGACCTACATAATTACATCTTCACATGCACATACATAATTACATATTCTACATAACTACATATTCCACCTACATATTCCACATGGACCTACATAACTACATCTTCCACATGGACATACATAACTACATCTTTCACATGGACCTACATAATTACATCTTCACATGCACATACATCATTACATATTCTACATAACTACATCTTCCACATGGACCTACATAATCACATCTTCACATGGACATACATAACTATACCTTCCACATGGACCTATATAATTACATCTTCCACATGAACCTACATAACTACATCTTCCACATGGACCTACATAACTACATTTTCCACATGGACCTACATAATCACATCTTCACATGGACATACATAACTATACCTTCCACATGGACCTACATGACTACATATTCCACACAGATCTACAAAACTAAATCTTCCACATGGACCTACATAACTACATTTTCCACATGGACCTACATAATCACATCTTCACATGGACATACATAACTATATCTTCCACATGGATCTACAAAACTACATCTCCCACATGGACCTACATAAATACATCTTCCACATGGACCTACATAACTACATCTTCCGCATGGACCTACATAATTACATCTTCCACATGGACATACATAACTACATCTTCCACATAACCTATATAACTACATCTTTCACATGGACCTACATAATTACATCTTCACATGCACCTACATCATTACATATTCTACATAACTACATCTTCCACATGGACCTACATAATTACATCTTCACATGCACATACATAATTACATATTCTACATAACTACATATTCCACCTACATAATCCACATAGACCTACATAATCACATCTTCACATGGACTTACATAACTATACCTTCCACATGGACCTACATAATTACATCTTCCGCATGAACCTACATAACTACATCTTCCATATGGACCTACATAACTACATTTTCCACATGGACCTACATAATCACATCTTCACATGGACATACATAACTACATCTTCCGCATGGACCTACATAACTACATCTTCCACATGGACCTACATAACTACACCTTCCACATGGACCTACATAACTGCATCTTCTACATGGACCTACATAATTACATCTTCACATGCACATACATAATTATATAATCTACATGACTACATATTCCACCTACATATTCCACATGGACATACATAACTATATCTTCCACAAGGACCTACATAACTACATTTTCCACATGGACCTACATAATCACATCTTCACATGGACATACATAACTATATCTTCCACATGGACCTAGATAATTACATCTTCCACATGAACCTACATAACTACATCTTCCATGTGGACCTACATAACTACATCTTCCACATGGACCTACAAAACTGCATCTTCCGCATGGACCTACATAACTACATCTTCCACATGGAACTACATAACTGCATCTTCCACTTTGACCTACATAACTACATATTCCACATGGGCCTACATAATTACATCTTCCACATGGACCTACATTACTACATCTTCAACATGGACCTACATAACAGCATCTTTTACATGGACCTACATAACTACATCTTCCACATGGGCCTACATAATTACATCATCACACAGACACACATAATTACATATTCCACATGGTCCTACATAAATACATATTCCAGATGGACCTATATAATTACATTTTCCACATGGACCTACATAACTACATCTTCCACATTGACCTACATAACTACATTTTCTACATGGACCTACATAATTACATCTTCACATGGACATACATAACTATATCTTCCACATGGACCTACAAAACTGCATCTTCCACATGGACCTACATAACTACATATTCCACATGGACCTATATAATCACATCTTCACATGGACATACATAACTATATCTTCCACATGGATCTACAAAACTATATCTTCCACATGGACCTACATTACCACATCTTCCGCATGGACCTACGTAACTGCATCTTCCACATGGACCTACATTACTACATATTTCATATGGAACTACATAACTATATCCTCCACATTGACCTACATAACTACATCTTCCACATGGACATACATAACTGCATCTTCCACATGGACCTACATAACTACATCTTCCACATGGACCTACATAACTGCATCTTCCACATGGACCTACAAAACTGCATCTTCCACATGGACCAACATAACTACATCTTCCACACGGACCCACATAACTACATCTTCCACAAGGACCTTTATAACTACATCTTCCACATGGACCTACATAACTACATCTTCCACATGGACCTACATTACTACATCTTCCACATGGACCCACATAACTGCATGTTCTACATGGACCTACATAACTACATCTTCCACATGGACCTACATAATTACAACTTCACATGGACATCCATAATTACTTATTCTACATAACTACATCTTCCACATGGACCTACATGACTACATATTCCACACAGATCTACAAAACTAAATCTTCCACATGGACCTACATAACTACATTTTCCACATGGACCTACATAATCACATCTTCACATGGACATACATAACTATATCTTCCACATGGATCTACAAAACTACATCTCCCACATGGACCTACATAAATACATCTTCCACATGGACCTACATAACTACATCTTCCGCATGGACCTACATAACTACATCTTCCACATGGACCTACATAACTACATCTTCCACATAACCTACATTACTACACCTTCCACATGGACCTACATAACTGTATCTTCTACATGAACCTACATAACTACATCTTCCACATGGACCTACATAACTACATCTTCCGCATGGACCTACATAACTACACCTTCCACATGGACCTACATAACTGTATCTTCTACATGGACCTACATAACTACATCTTTCACATGGACCTACATAATTACATCTTCACATGCACATACATCATTACATATTCTACATAACTACATATTCCACCTACATATTCCACATGGACCTACATAACTACATCTTCCACACGGACCTACATAACTACATTTTCCACATGGACCTACATAATCACATCTTCACATGGACATACCCAACTATATTTTCCACATGGACCTACATATTTACATCTTCTACATGAACCTACATAACTACATCTTCCACATGGACCTACATAACTACATCTTCCACATGGACCTACAAAACTGCAACTTCCGCATGGACCCACACAACTACATCTTCCACATGGAACTACATAACTGCATCTTCCACTTTGACCTACATAATTACATCTTCCACCTGGGCCTACATAACTACATCTTCCATATGGACCTACATAACTACATCTTCCACATGGACTTACACTACTACATCTTCCACATGGACCTACATATTGGCATCTTTTACATGGACCTACATAACTACATCTTTCACATGGACCTACATAATTACATCTTCACACGGACATACATAATTTCATATTCCACATGGTCCTACATAAATACATATTCCACATGGACTTATATAAACCCCGTGGTTTACAGAAGAAACTAGAGCTCAGAAATTATTATGTAGAAAGCTGGAACGCAAATGGCGCACAACTAAACTTGAGGTGCACCATCAAGCATGGAGTGATAGTTTAATAACTTATAAACGCATGCTTATCTTAGCTAAAGCTAAATATTACTCAAATCTCATCCACCGTAATAAAAACGATCCTAAATTTTTGTTTAGTACGGTAGCATCGCTAACCCAACAAGGGACCCCTTCCAGTAGCTCAACCCACTCAGCTGATGACTTTATGCAATTCTTTAGTAAGAAAATTGAAGTCATTAGAAAGGAGATTAAAGACAATGCGTCCCAGCTACAACGGGGTTCTATTAACACTGATACGATGGTGTATACGGCGGATACTGCCCTCCAAAATAGTTTCTCTCGTTTTGAGGAAATAACATTAGAGGAATTGTTACAACGTGTAAATGGAATAAAACAGACAACATGTTTACTTGACCCTCTTCCTGGGAAACTGATCAAGGAGCTCTTTGTATTATTAGGTCCATCAGTGCTAAATATTATAAACTTATCACTCTCCTCGGGCACTGTTCCCCTAGCATTCAAAAAATCGGTTATTCATCCTCTTCTTAAAAGACCTAACCTCGATCCTGACCTCATGGTAAACTACCGACCGGTGTCTCACCTTCCCTTTATTTCAAAAATCCTTGAAAAAATTGTTGCGGAGCAGTTAAATGAACACTTAGCGTCTAACAATCTATGTGAAACCTTTCAATCCGGTTTCAGGGCAAATCACTCCACGGAGACAGCCCTCGCAAAAATGACTAATGATCTATTGCTAACGATGGATTCTGATGCGTCATCTATGTTGCTGCTCCTCGATCTTAGCGCTGCTTTCGATACCGTCGATCATAATATTTTATTAGAACGTATCAAAACACAAATTGGTATGTCAGACTTATCCCTGTCTTGGTTTAACTCTTATCTTACTGATAGGATGCAGTGTGTCTCCCATAACAATGTTACCTCGGACTACGTTAAGGTAACGTGTGGAGTTCCCCAGGGTTCGGTCCTTGGCCCTGCACTCTTCAGCATCTACATGCTGCCGCTAGGTGACATCATACGCAAATACGGTATTAGCTTTCACTGTTATGCTGATGACACCCAACTCTACATGCCCCTAAAGCTGACCAACACGCCGGATTGTAGTCAGCTGTAGGCGTGTCTTAATGAAATTAAACAATGGATGTCCGCTAACTTTTTGCAACTCAACGCCAAAAAAACGGAAATGCTGATTATCGGTCCTGCTAGACACCGAACTCTATTTAATAATACAACTCTAACATTTGACAACCAAATATTAAACAAGGCGACACGGTAAAGAATCTTTGACCCAACTCTCTCCTTTGAGGCAAACATTAAAAGCGTTACTAAAACGGCCTTCTTTCATCTCCGTAATATCGCTAAAATTCGCTCCATTCTGTCCACTAAAGACGCTGAGATCATTATCCATGCGTTTGTTACGTCTCGCCTCGACTACTGTAACGTATTATTTTCGGGTCTCCCCATGTCTAGCATTAAAAGATTACGGTTGGTAAAAAATGCGGCTGCTATGCTTTTGACAAGAACAAGAAAGTTTGATCACATTACGCCTGTACTGGCTCACCTGCACTGGCTTCCTGTGCACTTAAGATGTGACTTTAAGGTTTTACTACTTACGTATAAAATACTACACGGTCTAGCTCCATCCTATCTTGCCGATTGTATTGCACCATATGTCCCGGGAGGAAATCTGCGTTCAAAGGACTCCGGCTTGTTAGTGATTCCCAAAGCCCAAAAAAAGTCTGCGGGCTATAGAGCGTTTTCCGTTCGGGCTCCAGTACTCTGGAATGCCCTCCTGGTAACAGTTCGAGATGCCACCTCAGTAGAAGCATTTAGGTCTCACCTTAAAACTCATTTGTATACTCTAGCCTTTAAATAGACTCCCTTTTTAGACCAGTTGATCTGCCGTTTCTTTTCTTTTTCTTCTATGTCCCACTCTCCCTTGTGGAGGGGGTCCGGTCCGATCCGGTGGCCATGTACTGCTTGCCTGTGTATCGGCTGGGGACATCTTTGCGCTGCTGATCCGCCTCCGCTTGGGATGGTTTCCTGCTGGCTCCGCTGTGAACGGGACTCTCGCTGCTGTGTTGGATCCGCTTTGGACTGGACTCTCGCGACTGTGTTGGATCCATTGTGGATTGAACTTTCACAGTATCATGTTAGACCCGCTCGACATCCATTGCTTTCCTCCTCTCTAAGGTTCTCATAGTCATCATTGTCACCGACGTCCCACTGGGTCATTATTGTCACCGATGTCCCACTGGGTGTGAGTTTTCCTTGCCCTTATGTGGGCCTACCGAGGATGTCGTGGTGGTTTGTGCAGCCCTTTGAGACACTAGTGATTTAGGGCTATATAAGTAAACATTGATTGATTGATTGATTGATTGATATAATTACATTTTCCACATGGACCTACATAACTACATCTTCCACATAGACCTACATAACTACATTTTCTACATGGACCTACATAACTACATCTTCCACATGAACCTACATAACTACATCTTCCACATGGACCTACATAACTACATCTTCCACATGGACCTACAAAACTGCATCTTCTGCATGGACCTACAAAATTGCATCTTCCGCATGGACCTACATAACTACATCTTCCACATGGACCTACATAACTTCATCTTCCACATGGACCTACATAACTATATCTTCCACATGGATCTACATAACTATATCTCCCACATGGACCTACTTAAATACATCTTACACATGGACCTACATAACTGCATTTTTCACATGGACCTACATAACAACATCTTCCACATGACCTACATTACTACACCTTCCACATGGACCTACATAACTGCATCTTCTACATGGACCTACATAACTACATCTTCCACATGGACCTACATAATTACATCTTCACATGCACATACATAATTACATATTCTACATAACTACATATTCCACCTACATATTCTACATGGACCTACATAACTACATCTTCCACATGGACCTACATAACTTCATCTTCCGCATGGACCTACATAACTATATCTTCCACATGGATCTACATAACTATATCTCCCACATGGACCTACTTAAATACATCTTACACATGGACCTACATAACTGCATTTTTCACATGGACCTACATAACTACATCTTCCACATGGACCTACATAACACCTGACGGCAGTCCGTCCTCAGGCATGGATGATCAGGCTCAAGTATAAATGGGATTTTTTCCAAGGACTCATCTCTGAGACAATGTCAGACATAGCTGTACCTACTGGACGATGTCTGCAACACCTTGCTAGTACTACTTGTGGCCTTTCATGGCCGTCCAAACCACTGTCTCCTGAGTTCACCGCTCAGCAACACAAGCATTTCCTGTCCTGTTTGACAGCGTTGGGCGCCAAGATGGAAAAAAGAAACTAAGTCCAAGGATTGGGATAAATGTCGTGTTTCTTCAAGGTTTCACAGAAAATACCACAGGGCAGTGTGTGCGACTAACAAAGCTGTGATGACTGCGGACATTTAGCGCTAAATGCAGTGCGCCACAGTCTTTGAGCCACTTAGATTGGGATGTTCTTTATGGTCTCAGCCAAGTGTGCTTGCTTTTTAATGCCAGTCTCATTCTTCTTCCCTTGTAATCTTTTCTACCACACATGTGACACCTTTTTTGAAGTTAAAGTTCCCCAAAAAAGGTCTTACAGTCAGATGTCTTGCGGCCAGATCAAAATTTGTGGTTTTGTTTATATGTTTACAGAATATTAGGGGTGCAATCCCAAATTTACAACCATTGGAAAGTTTAACTGAAGAGAATAGAATAATACATAAGTAGTACTGCGTTGCCAATACACAAGTGACTTAGTGGAGAATCTTTCTCTCGGACAAAATGTCTTTGTTACAGAATATCTGCTACTAGGACAACAACTAATGAAGTAGTTCAAAACATGGCCTCAGTAAAAAGTGGAGTGTTGAAGTCACCATGCGTCTACTTGGACCATCTCAGTTTACTTCATGCAAGATGAGACACTGAAACGTTGCGTCAGCATTTTCACCTGCAACTCGTCTGCTAAGTGGGAATGTGATCTATAATTGATGTCTGCTGCTCATGAGCATCTGTCAGCATGTTCCATGTGTGTGTGTGTGTGTGCATGTGTCTGTGTGCAAGTGCGTGCGTGTGTGTGCGTGTGTGTGTGTGTGTGTGTTTTGCCCCAAAGTTGAGAGATTGTCTTTCATGTGTTACATGGCATCCTCTGGAAATGTTTTTTCCCAGCACTTCCAAAGCGTGGTCATGGCAACATGGTTACTACATGGTTACCAGATGATTGCTACATGGTTACTATGGCTTTGCTAAAGATGTCATGCAGCGAGAGAAAGTTTTTCTTTCTTTATCCTCACACCACCTGATCGTTTGTCTTCTTATTCACATTAGGATGAAAAATACCTTGATGTTCTGTCTGCTGCGGCTAACAGAACTATTTTATACAAAAACTGGAATTACTCAATGTTGTGGGTCACACTGCTGCTGCTTCTCCTCCTGCTGTGGACCCACAAGCGTTCCCTCTCCGCTGCGGGTGCAGCTGCAGAGGATCTGGAATCAGCACCCCTCCCCGTGATGAGCGACCAGCCTTCATAATCCAGTGTGTCTTGAGATCCGGTGCTAGAACGTAGCTTCTCGCACATAGTACAGTAAACCAATGAGTCTCTAGCTTTCTCGCATATGCTTACTCTCTTCCTGTGCTCCCTTCCCATCGTCGATCAATCAATCAATGTTTACTTATTAAGCCCTAAATCACGAGTGTCTCAAAGGGCTGCACAAGCCACAACGACATCCTTGGCTCAGATCCCACATCAGGGCAAGAAAAAACTCAACCCAACGGGATGACAATGAGGAGGTGACCGCAGATGTGGGAACCCCTCATATTGCCTGCATGATCCCTAGATTTCCTGAATCTCAGAGAAAATCCTAGCCTGGAGCATGGCATGCCATGCCAACTGCTTCAAGGCAGGAGCCTCTGTCTTTGAGAACCCTAAACTCAGTTAATCCCCATCCGACCCATCTGGAGTCCTCACTGTCTAACATGATCTTGATGCGGTATTTAGTAAAGCACAGGCACTATCTCTACCCCCGCACAGACTCTACGATTGTGCGATAGATCTTATGCCCAACGCTGTACCACCTTTAGGCCACCTCTCCATACCCGTAAAGGCCATGTCAGACTACATCACGGACTCGCCTGCCTTTGGCGTTATCATTTGTTCCAAATCCCGGGTTACCGCAGGCTTCTTCTTTGTCAGAAGGAGGACAGGTCCCTCCAACCCCGCATTGCCGTAAGCTCAACCTCATCACGATCAACAACTGGTATCCTCTACCCCTGATGAGCTCCTCCTTCGAGCCCCTTTCTCTTGCTAACTTTTTCACCAAGTTAGACATCCATATTGCATACCATCTTGTCTGGATTAAGAATGGGGACGAGTGGAAGACGGCCTTCAACACCACTTATGCCAGTTTGAGTACCGGGTCATACCATTCAGCCTGACAAATGCCCCAGTCGTATTCCAGGCCTTAGTTAACGACATGCTGAGAGACATGCTTGAGAAGTTTGTGGTCGTCTAACTTGATGATATTCTGGTCTTTTCTCACAATATGGTGAAACATCAGCAGCACGCCCACCTGGTCCTTCAGCGCCTCCTCGAGAACTGTTTATTCATCAAGGCAGAGAAGTGTGAGTTCCATTCATCGTCGGTAGACAACATAGAGGGCTAACATCCGTGCCAACCCCAAGAAGGTCGAGGCAGTGAAGTGGCCTCAACCAACCACTCGTACTTAGTTTAAGAGATTCCAACCACTCGTACTTAGTTTAAGAGATTCCTAGGCTTTGCAGGATTCTACAGTCGCTTCATTCTCAACTTCAGCAAGGTAGCCGCGCCTCTTCACGCGCTGACATGTACCATTGCAGTTTTTGTTTGGAACAAGGAGGCAGACAGTGCATTCCAGAGCCTCAAGAGGAGGTTCAGTTGCGCTCCCATCTTGGTACACCCTGACCCTGACATGTTCACTGTGGAAGCGGACGTATCTGATTCCAGGATTGGGGGCAGTATTCTCTCAACTATTGAATGAAAATAATGTTGTTACGCTGTTGTGGCATTATGATGCCGGAAGTCATCTTTTCAAGTTGCAGAGGGGTGTCAGGAAGCGGCTTGCAGATGACAATACATCATTTATTCTAGCTGCAGACAAAAAAAAGATAGACAAAAAATGCTAATAACAATACAGACTAAGCGTAAATGAGAAGGTAACTTGTTGCATGGGAGCAAACAAAACCACCAGCCTGAGTAAGGCCAGGGCATAGACTAAATAGCTCTCTGATTAGTGTCCGGTAAACAGGTGAGCGTCCCGAACACTAACCAGAGGCAGGTGAGAGTAATCTGCCGTCATGCCAACCGAAACACAAAAATCTCAAAGGTGCTGAAAACACAAGTTAATCGAAAACGCAAACAGACTATGATACGGGCAGTGGATCATAAGTGTAACCCCCCCACCCCTTTAAAGGACAGATTCCAGAAGTCCCTTGGGAAAAAAAACTAAAAACAAAGATACAACTCAAGGATCAGGAGAGGGTTCGAGGGAGGACTTGGTGGTGGGTCGCCAGGCCAAGTGTCCCCGAATCTACCGGGGAAAAGTGAGGTGGCTGCGGCGACTGGAACGCCGCTGCAGCAGTCGAGGCGGGCAACCATGGAACGGCCACCATCCGTGGCTGTACAAAAGGCGCCAGAACTTCTGCAGCCTTTGAGTTCTATGCCCAAGTCGTGGGCGTTGCTGCTGTCTGCTTTATTCCATGGCTGGAGTACTCTTTTACCACCATGAACTGCGCGGCTACTGGTATGTCCCCTTTTGATTGCTAACAAGGGTTTCAACCTCCTTTATTTCCCTCCCAGGAGATCCCTTGCACCCGAGCCCACCTGAGACGAGGTCCGCCCACGCTGATTTATTGAAGGCATCTGAAAGGATGCGTCGTAACTCCAACAGACAGCAGGTGGAGGTATGGGCCAAGGACCTCCACCTCCCGATCTCCTCCCAGAAGCTCGTACCACGTTTTGTTGGACCTTATTCAGTCAACTCCAGAATCAACCCTGCCGCAGTTCACCTGGACCTTCCTCATTCCGTGTGATCTCACACAGTGTTTCACGTCTCTCAGGTCAAACCAGTAGCCAGCAGTTCACTGCCCCTCCCCCCACCCCTTTCTCCCCCTCTGCTTAGGGTCCTCGGGAATGGGGACCAGGTGTGGACCGTCAAGGAGATCCTCAAGGTTCGACGACAGGGAAGAGGATGGGTCTACCTCGTGGACTGGGAGGCCTATGGACCTGAGGATAGGTCCTGGGTACCTGCTTCTAACATCGCCGACCTCTCCCTTATTCAAGATTTCTACAGAGCTCACCCCGAGGCACACCCAAGCTCACCGGGAGTCTCGCATAAGGGGGGGGCCTGGTTACACTCCTGCTACTTCCCCTCTTGCTGTGTGCTTTGACGAGCGCACCGCGGTCAACGCCCACGGTACTTCGGGTGTGTGTGTCTCGTCTCCCTGGATCCCCTGTGTATTCCCCCTTGCCTTCCTGGACTTCGACCTCACACGTGCCCACTGACCACGACGCCTCGCTCCTGTCTTCAACCATCCGCCTGCCTCCTACTCCGGAACAAGCCTTGCCCTATTTGGACTTCCGCCTCGATCTCAACACGCACCCTCAACACCCTCTGGTAACCACGTTGAGTTAATACTTACACATAGTCACACTATTATACATTCTTTGAGTAATCACACACCACACTCACATATTGAGCTGTCAATAAACACGCTGACAGCTAACGACGACATCGCCTTTCGGCCGTCTTCTTCTCCCGCTGTCCCGTCACACTCAAATCTTTATTCACAGGGACAAGCTTGACATCACCCCAAGCAATCCGAATAACACAACTTAGACAGAGCTGACCGCTGAAGATCCCCCTCCCCAGCCCCCGTTCCCTGTGTTTATTTAGTTTTACGTTATTCTTTATTATATGTCTAATGTTTGATTTATTAATGTTACCTTATCTATTATTCTATTTATTTCAATATATTTTGTTTTAGATTGAATCTATGGTTACATATATTTATGTGTGTCTATTTTTGTTGTGGGCACTAGGTGACAATTACCTTGGGAACTGAGTGGGTTGATACTGTAAGGGGTAGCGTTTACTATGTTTATTGTAAAGTGTGCAGATACCTCAATTTGCTGTTACCCTGTTCTATCACACTGTACTGTGCAAAATTCAATACAAATATTTTTTTTGGGGGGGGGATCTTTATTCACAAATGTTCCTCTTTGCAATAACTGTCAGTAGCAGCAGAGACAGTTTTTAATCACGCTGGGGTCTTCCATGTTTTTGAGACCAAGGGCCCCCAAACTCATGGAACATACGTGTATGTACATATCTTGTATAGTGCTTTGCTTGAAATGAAACTGGTCCTAATGGTGCCATGTTGAAGCAAAACTGGTCCTACTGGTGACTAGTATAAATGAAACTGGTCCCAATGGTGCCGTGTTGGAATTAAACTGGTCCTATTTGTATCTTAACGTGTGTGTCCAGGACCTGTGTGTGTATATATAAACTGTGTGTGTACATGATCCGTCTGTATATACATAAACTGTGTGTGTACATGACCTGTGTGTATATACATAAACTGTGAGTGTACATGACCTGTGTGTGTACATGACCTGTGTGTTTAAATATAAACTGTGTACATGACTTGTGTGTGTATATATAAAGTGTGTGTACATGACCTGTGTGTGTATATATAAACTGTCTGTGTACATGACCTGTGTGTGTGTGTGTGTTCATGTCTGTGTGTGTTTGTTTGTGTGTGTGTGTGCGTACATGACCTGTGTGTGTATACATGACCTGCGTGTGGATGTGTGTGTTCGTGTGTGCATACGTGAAACATGACATGAATGTGTGTGTTTATGGCCTGTGTGTGTGTGTGTGTGTGTGTGTGTGTGTGTGTGTGTGTGTGTGTGTATGACCTGTGTTTGTGTTCATGAATTGCACACAACTTGTGTGTGTGTGTGTGTGTATGATTTTTCAACTTGGCACACTTTCATTTCCGCACAAGCTTGTAAAGCAGAAGGTCTGACGTGCAGACAGCATCTGCCCCTGTGCTGATGCCAGGACACACACACACACACACACACAGACACACATTCACGCTCACTTCCGCACGCACACACACACACACACATGCTCACACATGAACATACACACACTCACACACTCACACACACTCTCACACAAGCACACACACACAAGCACACACACTCACACACCTACACAGGTCATGTATACACACACAGGTCATGTTCACACACACACACAGGTCATGTGTCATGTATACACACACATGCACGCACACACACATATACACACACATCCATGCACGTACACACACACACACACACACACAAGAATGCACACACAAACACACTCACATTTTTAAACACATGCACTCACACAAGCACACTCACACACACGCACACACATATACAACAAAACGTATACACACACTCACACAAGCACACACACACATTTCCACGAACGCGCACGCACGTACACACACACCCATGCACACACACTATACACATACAAACGCACACGTTTACACGCACACACACACATTCGCACGCACACACCCATGCACATTCGTACACTCACACAAGCACACACACTAACACGCACTCACACAAACACACACACACACCCATGCACACACACACACGCACACATTCACACTGATACACACACATACACCCGTGCACGCACACACAATAATGCACACACAGACATACACACAAACACACAGACACACACACACTAACCAGGAGGAATGCCTGGAGCAACATTTCAACATATTTTATGATGCACAGTAAAAGCTAGTAAAAGATGAGAGTTCCTGCTGCAGGAATTTGTCACAACAAACTGATTAACTTCTGACCAGCCTGATGTCCTCTGATTGCTTTGTTTTATTCCAGCTCCTCTCAGCTGTCCTGTAGGACAGGACTTCAAACATGGAGTGACCAAACTGTCCCAAAGACCATCTTGTACACATCAAAACACATTTTGTAGACCTCAAAACATACACTGAACAAAAATGGGGTGTACAAATGAGTTTTAAGATGGGACCTAAATGATTCTACTGAGGTAGCATCTCTGTTACCGGTAGAACATTCCAGAGTAATATATATATATGTATATATATATATATATATATACATGTATATATATATATATAAATATATACATATATATATATATATATATATATATATATGTATGTATACATATGTCCATCCATTTTTCTACCACTTACTCCCTTTGGGGTCGCGGGGGGCGTTGGTGCCTATCTCAGCTACAATCAGGCGGAAGGCGGCGTACACCCTGGACAAGTCACCATTTCATCGCGGATATATATATATGTATATATATATATATATATATATATATATATATATATATATATATATATATATATATATATATATATATATATATATATATCTGTCCAACTCAGTGTCGCGTAGCCATACCCGCATCTCTGGTCCTAGGTGGAAGAGGGTGGCTTCCGAGGGCAGTCTATATAAGGGGCAGATGTTGATTATATGGTTCGCCGTCTGCTCAGGGTCACTGCACCCACATGTCGCACTGTCCGCCAAGTCCCACGTCGTCATTGATGACCCATAGCGACCGACCCCAGTCCATAGACGTTCAGCTTGGTCCATTGTCGGCGTGGTAGGTCATCTCCTCCGATGGCTCCATCTCTTGGGTCCCAAATGTAGCGGTGCACTCGAGAGGGCCCGGCCGACTCCTACTTCCAAGCTGCTGCCAAACATTCACCTCTGGAGATGTCCTCAGAGGTGGAATCTCTTGTGCTACTTTGTTGTAGAGGTGGCGGGACTTGAGTCTGCTTGGAGGTGCTGGTGTTACTGTGATGTTGTGCAAGACGTGCCAGTCATATTTTTGTGCCTTCCGAGTCAGGGCGAGGGTGGCAGCCTCTCGTCGGAGGCCGTCCTGTGCTATTCCCGTGAGGACCAGCTGGAGTGACACTGGGGAAGGCTTCAAGCATCCAGTTGTTATCTGGAGGGAGGTATTAATAGCCATGTTGACCTTCCTTGCATCAGAGCTTCTGCTCCAGACTGGGCTGCAGTATTCCATTGCAGAGAAGACCAGAGCTAGGGTGGATATTTGTAGCGTCTTAGCGGAGGCTCCCCAGGTTATTCCAGCGAGGCGGAATAACCTGGGAACTCGACGCACACCTCGAGTTCCCTCCTGGCTTCTCTGGTGCTAAGGTGGTATGCCACTGTGACTGTCTTTCCGACGCTGAGCTGTAGACGCCACCTCCGAAGGTATGCTACCAGTGTGTCCATGTCTCCATCAAGACCCTCTTCCATCCCCTTCCACATTGGTCGGCTCAGCATGATGGCAAGGTCATCTGCATAGCCATACTTTCTGGATGCTATATCAGGTAGGTCGTGGATTTAAACAATGATTATCGGCGAGAGAACAGACCCCTGCGGTACCCCATTCCTCAGTCTTCTGAGCCTACTACACTCGCCACTGCTGGTCTGGAGGATGAAGCTGTGGTTGGAAAGTCGGTCCATGACTAACTTTACCATGTGCCAGGCTGGTATTGTCCTGAACAGCTTCAGGATCTCCAGTGCCACACGGTGTCATATGCAGCAGTCAGATCCAGGCACACCACCCCCGCTTCCTCACTGTCCAGGAAGCTGTTCTTGATTTCCTGACAGAGTAGTGTTACCTGGTCTGCTGTTGATCTTCCATGAAAGAAACCCGCTCGTTCCCGTGGGAGCTGTGAGTCCACCACTGGCTCAATGCGGCTATGGATCATCCTCTCCAATATCTTTAATGGGACACAGAGCAGCGAGATTAGTCTGTTTGACTTAAGATCTTCTGCAGGTTTATTTGGTTTTGGTAGAGCTATGACAGAGGCACGACACCAAGTCTTTGGGAGCTTTAGTCTCCGGCAGCATGATGTAAAGAATGCACAAAGCCAGATAGATGTTGTTGTGCTCTGGTGGATGACATACTCTGAGTGGATAGTGTCACGGCCAGGGGATTTGCCTGCCTTGAGTTTGTTCAAGGCCTCTCTGAGCTTCTCTGCTGTGAAATCCCCTGAGAGGTTGGAATCGTGGTGGCCGGGCCTGTCCCCATGGGGCCTGGCCAGACAGAGCCCAAAGAGGCAACGTGGGTCCCCCCTCCAATGGGCTCACCACTCAAAGGAGGGCCATAGAGGTTGGGTGCGCTGTGAGCTGGGCGGCAGCCGAAGGCAGGGAACTTGGCGGTCCGATCTTTGGCTACATAAGCTAGCTCTTGGGACGTGGAATGTCACATGGCTGAAGTGGAAGGAGCCTGAGCTAGTGCGCGAGGTGGAGAAGTTCCGGCTGGATATATTCGGACTCACTTCGACGCACAGCAAGGACTCTGGAAACAGTTCTCTCGAGAGGGGATGGACTCTCTTCCACACTGGCTTTACACGTAGTGAGAGGTGACGTGCTGGTATAGCAATTCTTGTTGCCCCCCGGCTCAAACCCTGCACGTTGGAGTTCTACCCAGTGGACGAAAAGGTAGCTAGACTGGTCCTGACTGTTGTTTGTGTTAAGACACAAAACTGCAGTTCAGAGGACCCACCCTTTTTGGAAACACTCAAGGGAGGACTGGAAAGTGCTTCCCCCAGGTGATTCCCTTGTCCTACTGGGGGCCTTCAACACTCATTTTGGCAATGACAGTGAAACCTGGAGAGGCGTGATTGGGAAGAATGGCCGCCGGATCTGAACCTGAGTGGTGTTTTGTTATTGGACTTTTGTGCTCGTCACAGATTGTCTATAATGAACACCGTGTTCAAACATAAGGGTGTCCATATGTGCACTTGGCACCAGGATATCCCAGGCTGCAGTTCCATGAGGGGCAGAGCTTTCTACCGATCACCACCTGGTGGTGAGTTGGCTGCGAGGGTGGGGGAGAATGCCCAACAGACCTGGCAGGCCCAAACACATTGTGAGGGTCTACTGGGAACACCTAGCAGAGTCTCCTGTCCGAGAGAGTTTCAATTCTCACCTTCGAAAATATTTTGAACATGTCACAGGGAGGTGCTGGACATTGAGTCCGAGTGGTCCATGTTTCGCACCACCATTGTCCAGGCGGCTGATTGGAGCTGTGGCCGCAAGGTAGTTGGTGCCTGTCATGGCGGTAATCCTAGAACCCGTTTGTGGACACCGGCGGTGAGGGATGCCATCAAGCTGAAGAAAGAGTCCTATCAGGTGCTGTTGGCTCATAGGACTCCAGAGGCAGTGGACAGGTACCGAAAAGCCAAGGGGTGTGTGCCTTCAGCGGTCACGGAGGCAAAAACTCAGACATGGGAGGAATTCAGGGAAGCCATGGAAAACAACTTCCGGATGGCTTCGAAGCGATTCTGGACCACCATACGCCGCCTCAGGAAGGGAAAGTAGTGCAATGTCAACAATGCGTATGGTGAGGATGGTGTGCTGCTGACCTCCACTGCAGATGTTGTGGATTGGTGGAGGGAATACCTCCAAGACCTCCTCAATCCCACCAACACGTCTTGCTATGAGGAAGCAGTGCCTGGGGAATCTGTGGTGGGCTCCCCTATTTCTGGGGCTGAGGTTGCTGAGGTAGTTAAAAAGCTCCTCGGTGGCAAGGCCCAGCGGGTAATGAGACCCGCCCGGAGTTCCTTAAGGCTCTGGATGCTGTGGGGCTGTCTTGGCTGAAAAGACTCTGCAGCATCGCGTGGACATCTGGGGCGGTACCTCTGGATTGGCAGGTGGTTCCTCTCTTTAAGAAGGGTAACCACAGGGTGTGTTCAAACTATCTTCCCAGTAAGGTGTATTCAGGTGTACTAGAGAGGAGGCTACGCCGGATAGTCGAACCTTGGATTTAGGAGGAACAGTGTGGTTTTCGTCCTGGTCATGGAACTGTGGACCAGCTCTATACTCTCAGCAGGGTCCCTTGAGGGTGCATAGGAGTTTGCCCAACCAGTCCACATGTGCTTGGAGAAGGCATTTGACCGTGTCCCTCAGGGACACGGTCGAGGAGTGCTCAGCGAGTATGGTGTATCGGACTGTCTCATTTTGGCGCTGCTCCCTGTACAATCAGTGTCAGAGCTTGGTCCGCATTGCCAGCAGTAAGTGGGACATGTTTCCAGTGAAGGTTGGACTCGCATGCCGCACTGTCCCCTTTGTTACCAATTCTGTTCATAACTTTTATGGACATAATTTCTAGGTGCAGTCAGGGCGTTGAGGGGATCTAGTTTGGTGGCTGCAAGATTAGGTCTCTGCTTTTTGCAGATGATGTGATCCTGATGACTTCATCTGGCCAGGATCTTCAGCTCTCACTGAATCGGTTCGCAACTGAGTGTGAAGCGACTGGGATGAGAATCAGCACCTCCAAGTCCGAGTCCATGCTTCTCGCCCGCGAAAGGGTGGAGTGCCATCTCCGGGTTGGGGAGGAGACCCTGCCCCAAGTGGAGGAGTTCAAGTACTTCGGGGTCTTGTTCATGAGTGAGGGAAGAGTGGATCGTGAGATGGACAGGCTGATCGGTGCGGCGTATTCAGTAATGTGGACGCTGTATCGAACCGTTGTGGTGAACAAAGAGCTGGGCCGGTCGATCTACGTTCCCATCCTCACCTATGGCCATGAGCTTTGGGTTATGACCGAAAGGACAAGATCACGGGTACAAGCGGCAGAAATTAGTTTCCTCTGCCAGGTCTCTCCCTTAGAGATAGGGTGAGACGCTGTGCCATCCGGGGGGAGCTAAAAGTAAAGACGCTCCTTCTCCACATCGAGAAGAGCCAGATGAGGTGGTTCGGGCATCTGGTCAGCATTCTACCCGAACGTCTCCCTAGGAAGGTGTTTTGGGCACGTCCAACCGGTCGGAGGCCACGGGGAAGACCCAGGACACGTTGGGAAGACTATGTCTCCCGGCTGTCCTAGGAACACCTCAGGATCCCCCAGGAAGAGCTGGACCAAGTGGCTAGGGAGAGGAAAGTCTGGGCTTCCCTGCTTAGGCTGCTGCCCTCGCGAACCGACCTCAGATAATCGGAAGAAGATGGATGGATGGATGTATATAAAATACAAAATGAGAAGTACTGGTTCATGTTTTTTATCTTAAAAGTGCAGTAAGTTGTTCACCTCACTGCAATTTATGAAGTGCTGGATCAATGTTAACTGATTAACTAAACCCTAAAAAATAGTTAGAAAGACAAATCAAAAAATTTTAAAATATAGACGGACAAATAAAACTATTTTACAAAAGTAGACTGACCGATAACATAATAAATACAAAAAAGAAAATCAGTGAAGTTGTCAGGTTCTGTAAATGGTAAATAAAAATAGTATACAACAAATCCTTCTCAACTTATATTCTTTTGAATAGACTGCAAAGACAAGATATTTCGTGTTCACACTGATAACATTTCTTCTTTTTTGCAAATATTAGGTCATTTGGAATTTGATGGCTGCAACATGTTTCAATAAAGTTGTCAGAGGGGCCTTTTTTCCAGTGTGTTACATGGACACGACATCCATGTTTCCAAAAACAATTTGAAATGTGGACTCGTCAGACCACAGGACACTTTTCCACTTTTCATCAGTCTGTCTTAGATGAGCTCGGGCCCAGCCAAGCGTTACTGGGTGTTGTTGATAAATGGCTTTGGCTTTTCATAGTAGAGTTTCAACTTGCCCTTACAGATGTAGCGACTAACTCTAGTTACTGACAGTGGTTTTCTGAAGTGTTCCTGAGCCCATGTGGTGATATCCTTTTTTGGAGGTTTCCTGCGTCTCGCCCGGCTTCTTCTGACCACAGTATCACACAGCTCAGGATACAGGTTTGACACAGTATTTAATACATCTTTTACTTTACACAATTGCCCGTCTTTCCAGCTCTTCAGGTTTGACACAGTATTTAGTACATATTTTACTTTACACAATTGTCCGTCTTTCCAGCTTTTCAGCTGTCTCTTGTTCGTCTCTGTGCGTCTCTCCTGCATCCTCATGCGTCCGTCTGTCTTCATGGTCTCCAGCGCTGCTAATAAAGGGAACAGGTGATTAGATAACTCGTTCCAGCTGAGGTATCCACTCACCTGTTGGCTGCTTCATGGCCGGCCCCTGCACACACACCGCCCGCAGGGGACGCGTGGAACACGCCACTCTCCACACCTTTACACACTGATGTGGCTTTTTGATGCCTGAGGGATGGAAGGTGTGTAATATCATGGCTTACGTGCAGTGATTTCTCCACATTCTCTCAAACTTTTGATGATATAACGGAGCGTAGATGGTGAAATCCCTAAATTCCTTGCCATAGTTGCTTGAGAAATGTTGTTCTTAAACAATTTGCTCAGGCATTTGTTGACAAAGTGGTGACCCTCGCCCCGTCCTTGTTTGTTTCATGGAAGCTGCCTTTATAGCCAATCATGGCACCCACCTGTTCCCAATTAGCCTGTTAACCTGTGGGATGTTCCAAATATGTCTTTGATGAGCATTCCTCAACTTTCTCACTCTTATTTGAGCCAACATTTGCAAAAAAGAAGGAAGTTTGTCAGTGTGAACATGAAATATCTTGTCTTTGCAGTCTATTCAATTGAATATAAGTTGAAAAGGATTTGTTGTATTCTCTTTTTATTTACCATTTGCACAACCTGACAACTTCATTGCTTTTGGGCTCTGTACATATACTTCTTCAAAGACGTGAACATGTCAGCACAGCTTCTTAGAATGTTTACCAACATCTGTGTGAGGACTAATTACAAACAAGTGTGTGTGTGTGTGTGTGTGTATTCATTCATGATGATGAAGCACCAACAGTCAGGTGTGTTTGTTCACTTACTCTCCTTAAAAGTTCCAGGTAATAACGACATCGATCACAGGGCCTGACACCAAAACGCATGTGACGTCGTGCACACGCACACTCAGCAGCGAGGTCAAACACACGCACACACAGAGGTCGGAGAAAACACAGGCGCTATCGCTTCAACGCTCGTCTTTATTCGGATAGAGAAAATGTCTGCACCCTTGCAAACACACACACACACAAAAATGCACACATACACAAACACACACAAACACACACAATCTCCCACATACACACACATTCATACACACACACACAAATGCATACACACGCATACACACACTCGCAAACGTATACACGCACACACATTCTCACACATACACACACACAAATGCATACACACGTATACACACACACGCATACACACACTCGCAAACATATACATGAAAAAGGGAGGTTTTTTGGGTTGGTGCACTAATTGTAAGTGTATCTTGTGTTTTTTATGTTGATTTAATAAATAAAAAAATGAATACATAAAAAAATTAAAATAAATTGATAAAAAAATAATTACTACAAAATTATTCTGCGGCCCGGTACCAATCGATGGTTGGGGACCACTGATTTAGAGAATTTTAGCTAACATTTGAATAGTACAGTAAGTCTCTAAAAACAGCCACTTTCATTCATAGAGATTTGTTTAGACATTTTTGTAAAACATACCTACAAGCAGCAAGAGTGCTGCTGATGAAAAAAAGGAGAGGTTTTAAATATGTTCCTGTGTACTATTTGCAACAACATGTAGAGAGGTGTTAGTTGTCAGTAGTTTGTACTGTGCCATATTCAAAGCTTCTTTCTAGTATTTTGGCTAAAACATGTTTTTCAGTGTGGTGCCACACCAAATGTCAATCACAAATGTGCATGCTTTATTTTGTCCAATCAAATGAGGTGTACCCATTCAAGTGTCCTGCAAAGACAGTATTTTGCTCATTCCAGAGAGGTCAATACTCATTTCATTTCATCCTTTTCCATCTCCCCGACTAGATCAGTAATCAGGTTTGGTCGTCTCTTGGCGGTGATTGAAAGTTTGACACATGAGTATTCTTGTGAGACATGAACAACCCTGACCCAAGACCGTACTGCAGACAGGAAGTGTGAAAAGTCCAGATCATCCAAAGTTTGTGTTTGTGTGGCAGCAGGCTTCTTATTCCCAACATGGAGGAAAAGGAAAGACTCCCTGATCTTCACTCAGCTGATTTTTTTGCAGCCTGTCAGCGTTTGCAAAGTGATGACGCGGTGCCAGTGGCATGCTGGGAGATGGTCAACAGGGGAATGGAGACTTTGGACTGTAGGAAAGAAACTTATTGACAAGTGTGACCAGCAGAACTGTAAATTCTATTATTCACCCGCGCTTGTCCTCTTGTCAGTGTCTTCAGTCTTTGTAGGGTCCGTTGTTTCTTTTCACTTTAGTCTTTGTGGGGTCTGTTGTTTCTTTTCACTCAGGGCCATCCCTTTTTAATGGTCCTGTTGTGTATGGTTAACCCGACAAGTATTTTCTGCACAAGAGGTGTGTCTCATATTGACATTCCAAGCACGCTCCTGTTCAGGTTGTATTGCAGTTTTACAGGGTTCCAAAGGGGTATGAACAACTTTAGGGACCGATTAATGAGGAACTGATTCTACAGTAGCCTCTGCCATCACTTTTGCATGAAAACCCTTTGATTGATTGGTTGTTGGTGTGAGCTGACAAGGTGCTGCTCTTAAAGGGGCCTGTTGTGCAACTTTTTTTTTTTTACCTATTGGCGTCTGTTTTTTTTATGTATTTGGGATCCCTAACACCCGAAAATGTGAAATCAAACCATAATGGAAATATTTATAAAATAATCTTGCCATCTTTTAAAAGCCTACTGAAACCCACTACTATCCACCACGCAGTCTGATCATTTATAAATCAATGATGAAATATTAACATTGCAACACATGCCAATACGGCCTTTTTAGTTTACTAATTTGCAATTTTAAATTTCCCTGGACTTTTTTCTTGAAAACATCGCGTGATGATGACGTGTACGTGTGACGTCACGGGCTGTTATGAATATGAGCGCTGCACACACACACACACAGCTAAAAGTCGTCTGCTTTAACGGCATAATTACACAGTATTTTGGACATCTGTGTTGCTGAATCTTTTGCAGTTTGTTCAATTAATATTGGAGAAGTCAAAGTAGAACAATGGAGTTGGGAAGCTCTAGCCTTTAGCCACACAAACACACGGTGATTCCTTGTTTAAAATTCACGGAGTTGAAACTTTACTATGGATCACAGCAGACATGGATCGCGACCACTTGTCAACCAGCAGGTTTCGGTGAGAAAACTGTGGTTAAAAAGTCGCCTCTTACCGGATACCAGCTGAGCTTGCGCCTCCCGTACAGCTGCCGTCGACTTCCCCGAGACACTGAGCGTCAACACCCGGCCGTGGATGTACACTTCCGACTATCAGGTACTGTTAAACTCACTAAAACACTAGCAACACAATAGAAAGATAAGGGATTTCCCAGAGTTATCCTAGTAAATGTCTCTATTTTTACATTTTTATTTTTTTTTCTATTCCGTCGCTATCAATATCCTCAAACACAAATCATTCATCCTCACTCAAATTAATGGGGAAATAGTCGTTTTCTTGGTCGGAATAGTTTTTGTTGGAGGCTCCCATTAAAATCAATGTGAATATATGAGAAGATATCAAAATGTGACGTCATCTTCTGCGACTTCCGGTAGAGGCAGGGCTTTTCTCCAGTTGCGAACTTTATCGTAAATGTTCTCTACTAAATTCTTTCAGCAAAAATATGGCAATATCACGAAATGATCAAGTATGACACATAGAATGGACCTGCTATCCCCGTTTGAATAAGGCCTTTAAACTTGATCCAAGCAACTTGTTTGGAATTTGAGTATTTGGTATTTTGCGTTCGCATCAATCAGGTCCTTTAGGCTCATGGGACTCTGTAGGCAGTGGACATGTACCAACAGACCAAGCGGTATTATAATGCTGATAGTATATAGTTATGCCATCTCTTTTGCATGAAAACCCTTTGATTGATTGGTTGTTGGTGTGAGCTGACAAGGTGCTGCTCTTACAGGGGGCTGTTATGCAACTTTTTTTTTTACCTGTTTATTTATGTATTTGGGATCCCAAACACCCGAAACTGTGAAATCAAACCGTAACAGAAATATTTATAAAATAATCTTGCCTTCTTTTAAACTTGCTCCAAACAAGTCGTTTGTAATTTGAGTATTTGGTATTTTGTGTTTGCATCAATCAGGTCCTTTAGGCTCATGGGACTCTGTAGGCAGTGGACAGGTACCAACAGACCAAGCGGTATTATAATGCTGATAGTATATATTTATACCATGAACTGATTAACGTGGACCCTGACTTAAAGAAGTTGAAAACCTTATTGGGGTGTTACCATTTAGTGGTCAATTGTACGGAATATGTACTGTACTGTGCAATCTACTAATAAAACGTTTCAATCAATCAATCAATGCAAGTGTGACTTTGGCGGTTGCAGAGGCACAAACTCGTACATGGAAAGACTTTTGGAGAAGCCATGGAGAACACCTTCTGGACAGCTTCAAAGTGATTCTGGACCACCATCCTCCGCATCAGGAGAGGAAAGGAGTGCACTGTCAACACATGTATGGTGAGGACGGTGTGCTGCTCAAGTCAACTGGGGATGTTTTGGATCAGTGTACGGAATACTTCGAAGACCTCCTCAATCCCACCTACATGTCTTCCAATGAGGAGGCATTGCCTGAGGACTCCACGGTGGGCTCTCCTATTTCTGGGGCTGAGGCTGCCTAGGTAGTTAAGAAGCGACTCAGTGCCAGGGCCCAGGGAGTGGATGAGATCTGCCCAAAGTTCCTTAAGGCTCTGGATGCTATGGGGCTGTCTTGGTTTACAAGACTCTGCAGCATTGCCTTTGGATTGGCAGACTGGGGTGGTGGTTCCTCTATTTAAGAAGGGGAACCAGAGGGTGTGTTCCAACTATCATGGAATTACACTCCTCAGCTTTCCCGGTAAGGTCTATTCAGGTGTACTGGAGAGGAGGCTGTGTCAGATAGTCGAACCTTGCATTCAAAAGGTGCAGTGTAGTCATCCTGGTCGTTGAACTGTGGACCAGTTCTATACTCTCGGCACGGTCCTCGAGGGTGCATGGGCGTTTGCCCAACCAGTCTACATGTGTTCTGTGGACTTGGATATGGCATTTGACCATGTCCCTCTGGGGGTCCTGTGGAGAGTGCTCAAAGAGTATGGGGTATCAAGCTTTGACACCTGTCATAGAGGGAGCAGACCGCCAGGATCAGGCGGTCTGTTCCCTCAGTGATTAGTGTCAGAGCTTTTTTCGCATTGTCGGCAGTAAGTCAGACCCCTTTCCAGTGAGGGTAGAGGACTTGCGTTGAGGATTAGCTCTCTGCGTTTTGCGGATGATGTGTTCCTGCTGGCTTCATCTGGCCAGGATGTTCAGCTCTCACTGGATTGGTTTGCAGCTGAGTGTGAAGGGACTCGGATGAAAATCTGCACTTCCAAGTTCGATTCCATGGTTCTCATCTGGAAAAACGTGGAGTGTAATTTCCGGGTTGGGGAGGATATTCTGCCCCAATTGGAGGAGTTCAAGTACCACGGAGTGTTGTTCACGAGTGAGGGAAGAGTGGATGGTGAGGTCGACAGGTGGATCGGTGCAGCGTCTGTAGCGATGCCGACACTGTATCGGTCCATTGTGGTGAAGAAGGAGCTGAGATGGAAGACAATTCTCTTAATTTACCGATTGATGTACCTTCCCATCCTCACCTATGGTCATGAGCATTGGGTTTTGACCAAAAGGACAAGATCACTATGGCTACCAGCTGGCCTGGGAACGCTTCAGGATCAAAGGGAAGAGGTGGACAAAGTAGCTGGGGAGAGGGGAGTCTGGGCTTCTCTGCTTAGGCTGCTGCCCCCGCAACATGTAATTCACAAGAAGAAGTTGACAGCAGAGGGTGGGGGACTATTTTGACCAACAAGGAGACGAATGGAAGTGGCTAAAATAAAAGCTAGCTGGAACGGGTTCCATGTGCATACTAAGAAGTCTACAGTCCTGCTAATGGGTTTTATTGCTTCTCATTTGCTGATCAATACTTAGTTTGTCCAGCCTGCTCCTACATGATTAGTTTGCTCGTATTTATCCAGTTCTTGATTTCCCCTACTTTCTACTCGCCCCTGTCATTTGTGTCTGATAGTTTCAGCTTCACTTGTTATTTGTTTTGCCCAATTCATTCTGCCACTGACCCTCAGGCTGAAATGTCATGAATATTGCAAGTGACTCAGTCTGCCTGCGGTTCAAGTTTCACCCGTCCTATTTCCCTCTGACACTGGAAGAATGGACCATCCCTTTAGATTCTTGTTGTCATGCTGGGTTATTCATTCTTGGATTTTCTCGCACTGACTCAAATCTGAACAAAATTAAAGGTGAAACTGCATGGCAGTCAAACAAGGATGGAAATCAAATCTATTTGGACGAAACTAATGATGCTGCAATAATAGTTCCTTGCCCGGATGTGGGATCTGAGCAGAGGATGTCGTTGTGGCTTGTGCAGCCCTTTGAGACACTCGTGATTTAGGGTTATATAAATAAACATTGATTAATTGATAACATTGAAATATTAAACGACTAAAATGACCAGAAAACAGTAATGAAGCAAAACAAAATCAATTTGCAAGGAAAAAAAAAATATATAATCATAAAATTTCATTTAAAATAATTGTATTTGGAACAATTGTTTTATGAGAGTACATTTCTCATACTACAAGCTTACACACAAGGTGGTCAAGTTAAATACAAATGAAACTGTCAATGTTTGGGCTCGTTAGCCAACAGCAACATCAAAACTGAACATTATTATCTTTACAAAGTTTATCAGCAGCTCTTTTATTGTGTCTTATCAAATGTACCTAATATTCAACACAACATAGGGCGGCGTGGCTTAGGGGGTAGAGTGGCGGTGCCAGTAGCCTGAGGGTTGCAGGTTCTCTCCCCGCCTCTCACCATCCAAGTCGCTGCCATTGTGTCCTTGGGCAGGACACTTCAATTTTTTCCCATGGGTGAATGAATGATGAATGATGGATGGTGGTTGTAGGAGCTGGAGGCAAAAAACTGGCAGCCACACTTCTGTCAGTCTATCCCAGGGCAGCTGTAGCTACGAAAGTAGCTTACCACCACCAGGTGTGAATGAATGATGGGTTCCCACTTCTCTGTGAGCGCTTTGAGTGTCTAAAATAGAGCTATATAAAGCTAATCAATTATTATTATTAAAAAGTTAATTTGACATGGATTTTGCAGAAAAATAGCAAATATCCAAGATCAATTTGCAATTGGCTGATGGTTATGCCAAATGCGACTTTGCAGTCCAAGCCAGTGGCTAAAGATCCATGGGCGGAACTAAAATGGGAGCTCCTTAGTTTCTGCGTTTCTGTTGTCAGCTCTGCTCCAAGAAGCTGAGTTCATTGCATATAGCAGTCCTCCAGGCTGTCCTATCCTTGGCCATTTGTTCCTAAGAGGATGACTTGGGTCACAGTCTTTCAAACACAATTCCGGCCTTCCCCTGGCTCTTGTTCCCTCTGTGTGTACTCTGTAGTAGTCGAGGGGGCGCCATTCGCTGGATGTGACTTACCCACTTCTGGACGATGGTGAAGGATGGTGGCTCCGACATTTGTTGGTAATGTGCTCTTACTATTCAATATTGAGTTTTTTTTGCAGCTTGGATTGCTAAAAGCGTCGTAGGCAGTTGATGTCACTGCAGTAAAGTGTAGAGGTTCTAGAACTATAAATGATAGTTGGTAGTATAAAAGCATGGAAAACCATAACCCGTGTTGGCTGAGTCTACCAAATGTGGAGTAGGCTACCTGGTTTTCACACATAAAGGTCTTGGAAAGGATACTCCCGAGATATAAGGTTTTCAACTTCTTCATGGACTTGGTTGTAATGCTGACATTTGGGGGCAAACTGTACCGACCTGGTGCAGGTTGGGAGAGAATCACGTTTTTACCTGCAACCTGAAGCATTTGTAAGCCACCTTGTAATGGTTGTCTGTTCTTTGTAGGTCATCTGATGTCCAGCAAAGGGTGGATTTTCTGCACGGACACGTACATTGAGTAGGGAGACAGAATAGGGAACCATAAGTTTGTACTCGGTGCAAAAGCCGGGGCATTGCACTTTTTAGTAGTGTGGTGACCAAGATTAAAGTCCCACGTATAGTCAGTAACCTTTTCCAAAACAACAAGCTTGTCATGTATAGGGACTGCCTGGATGGTAGGTCATAGGATGAGGCTTTGATGTCATTTTCAGATGTGAGGGTCAGGATGTAGACTGAAATCAGACATCTGTTTCAAATGAGAGCAATAAATCTAATTGACAAGATTGTGCCAATCCACAAGCTACCTTTTGATGGCAAACATAATGCCATGTTCAGATCCTTCCCCTTCCAAAATATGGACTATTTGGATAGAATTCCAAGATGGCGCCCGGACGGGCTGCAGCATTGTGGAGCTCTTGCTAAAGATGAAACATTTGGCAGAAATACCGGACAATTCTGCAAACTTTATGGCTGGCTCACATCGTGGTCACTCCGTGATCACGTACGACCGGCAGACACTTCTGGATGTGGACATATCAGGCCGTTTTGGACTGATAGACGCGTGCTTGCTAGACCTGCTAACTCGCATGGGAATACTTCGCCGGCTACATCCAGCGGCCTGTGAAGCAGCGGGGGCCGTCTACGGAGTAGACGCCAGGGGTGTGATTAGAAACGCGGATGTCGAGCGGGGCTAAAAACAAAGCAGAAGGCTAATCCCCACAGAATACCACTTCCTTCCATCCTGAAGCCGGATTTAAATGGAAGATGCGAGACTACTGGTCTGGGTAAGGAGTCAGTTAAATTAGAACAAGTTTTTTCTGCTTTGATTGTTTCAGAGTTGGACATGCGTTCTACTAAGGGGCAAACTATGATGCGTGCAGTTTATCAAAGCAACAAACAAACAATCGGAAAATTCCCGTCGTATCAATTCCTAGATATGGTTGTAATTATACTAAATGCACTGGGCATAATAAACACAACATTATTAATTATGCTACTACCGATAATTTGATCAAAAATTCCCTAAAACAGCCCACTACCTATAATATAGTTCTTTTAAACATAAGATCATTGTCTCCCAAAACGTTGTTAGTTAATGATATCATCAGAGACAACAATCTTAACGTCATCGGTCTCAGCGAAACCTGGCTGAGACGACTTTTTTGCGCTAAATGAGGCATGTCCTACTAACTTTACACATGCGCATATTGCCCGTCCCCTTAAAAGGGGTGGGGGGGGGGGGGGGGGTCACACTAATATACAACGAAAACTTTAACCTTAGTCCTAACATAAATAATAAATATAAATCGTTTGAGGTGCTTACTATGAGGTCTGTCACACTGCTGCCTCTATACCTGGCTGTTATCTACCGCCCCCCAGGGCCCTGTTCAGACTTTATCAGTGAATTCTCAGAGTTCGTTGCTGATCTAGTGACGCACGCCGATAATATAATCATAATGGGGGACTTTAATATCCATATGAATACCCCATCTGACCCACCGTGCGTAGCGCTCCAGACTATAATTGATAGCTGTGGTCTTACACAAATAATAAATGAACCCACGCATCGAAACGGTAATACGATAGACCTAGTTCTTGTCAGGGGTATCACCGTTTCCATAATTACGATACTCCCGTATACTAAAGTATTGTCCGATCATTACCTTATAAAATTCGAGGTTCAGACGCATGTTCGTCAAACTAATAATAATAGTAACTGCTATAGCAGCCGCAACATTAATACGGCCACAACGACAACTCTTGCTGACCTACTGCCCTCGGTAATGGCACCATTCCCAAAATATGTGGGCTCTATTGATAACCTCACTAACAACTTTAACGACGCCCTGCGCGAAACCATTTATAACATAGCACCGCTAAAGATAAAAAAGGCTCCAAAAAAGCGTACCCCGTGGTTTAAAGAAGAAACTAGAGCTCAGAAATTATTATGTAGAAAGCTGGAACGCAAATGGCGCACGACTAAACTTGAGGTGCACCATCAAGCATGGAGTGATGGTTTAATAACTTATAAACACATGCTTACCTTAGCTAAAGCTAAATATTACTCAAATCTCATCCACCGTAATAAAAACGATCCTAAATTTTTGTTTAGTACGGTAGCATCGCTAACCCAACAAGGGACCCCTTCCAGTAGCTCCACCCACTCAGCTGATGACTTTATGCAATTTTTTAATAAGAAAATTGAAGTCATTAAAGAGATTAAAGACAATGCGTCCCAGCTACAACTGGGTTCTATTAACACAGACACGATTGTATATACGGCGGATACTGCCCTCCAAAATAGTTTCTCTCATTTTGAGGAAATAACATTAGAGGAATTGTTACAATGTGTAAATGGAATGAAATAAACAACATGTTTACTTGACCCTCTTCCTGGGAAACTTATCAAGGAGCTCTTTGTATTATTAGGTCCATCAGTGCTAAATATTATTAACTTATCGCTTTCCTCGGGCACTGTTCCCCTAGCATTCAAAAAAGCGGTTATTCATCCTCTCCTTAAAAGACCTAACCTCGATCCTGACCTCATGGTAAACTACCGACAGGTGTCTCACCTTCCCTTTATTTCAAAAATCCTTGAAAAAATTGTTGCGGAGCAGTTAAATGAACACTTAGCGTCTAACAGTCTATGTGAAACCTTTCAATCCGGTTTCAGGGCAAATCACTCTACGGAGACAGCCCTCGCAAAAATGACTAATGATCTATAGCTAACGATGCATTCTGATGCGTCATCTATGTTGCTGCTCCTCGATCTTAGCGCTGCTTTCGATACCGTCGATCATAATATTTTATTAGAACGTATCAAAACACGAATTGGTATGTCAGACTTAGCCCTGTCTTGGTTCAACTCTTATCTTACTGATAGGATGCAGTGCGTCTCCCATAACAATGTTACCTCGGACAATGTTAAGGTAACGTGTGGAGTTCCCCAGGGTTCGGTACTTGGCCCTGCACTCTTCAGCATCTACCTGCTGCCGCTAGGTGACATCATACACAAATACGGTGTTAGCTTTCACTGTTATGCTGATGACACCCAACTCTACATGCCCCTAAAGCTGACCAACACGCCGGATTGTAGTCAGCTGGAGGCGTGTCTTAATGAAATTAAACAATGGATGTCCGCTAACTTTTTGCAACTCAACGCCAAAAAAACGGAAATGCTGATTATCGGTCCTGCTAGACACCGACCTCTATTTAATAATATAACTCTAACATTTGACAACCAAACAATTAAACAAGGCGACACGGTAAAGAATCTGGGTATTATCTTCCACCCAACTCTCTCCTTTGAGTCACACATTAAAAGCGTTACTAAAACGGCCTCCTTTCATCTCCGTAATTTCGCTAAAATTCGCTCCATTCTGTCCACTAAAGACGCTGAGATCATTATACATGCGTTTGATACGTCTCGCCTTGACTACTGTAACGTATTATTTTCGGGTCTCCCCATGTCTAGCATTAAAAGATTACAGTTGGTACAAAATGCGGCTGCTAGACTTTTGACAAGAACAAGAACGTTTGACCACATTACGCCTTTACTGGCTCACCTGCACTGGCTTCCTGTGCACTTAAGATGTGACTTTAAGGTTTTACTACTTACGTATAAAATACTACACGGTCTGGCTCCATCCTATCTTGCCGATTGTATTGTACCATATGTCCCGGCAAGAAATCTGCGTTCAAACGACTCCGGCTTAATAGTGATTCCCAAAGCCCAAAAAAAGTCTGCGGGCTATAGAGCGTTTTCATTTCGGGCTCTAGTACTCTGGAATGCCCTCCCTGTAACAGTTCGAGATGCCACTTCAGTAGAAGCATTTAGGTCTCACCTTAAAACTCATTTGTATACTCTAGCCTTTAAATAGACTCCCTTTTTAGACCAGTTGATCTGCCGTTTGTTTTCTTTTTCTCCTATGTCCCACTCTCCCTTGTGGAGGGGGTCCGGTCCGATCAGGTGGCCATGTACTGCTTGGCTGTGTATCGGCTGGGGACATCTCTGCGCTGCTGATCCGCCTCCGCTTGGGATGGTTTCCTTCTGGCTCCGTTGTGAACGGGACTCTCGCTGCTGTATTGGATCCGCTTTGGATTGGACTCTCGCGACTGTGTTGGATCCAATATGGATTTAACTTTCACAGTATCATGTTAGACCCGCTCGACATCCATTGCTTTCGTCCTCTCCAAGGTTCTCATAGTCATTATTGTCACCGACGTCCCACTGGGTCATCATTGTCACCGACGTCCCACTGGGTGTGAGTTTTCCTTGCCCTTATGTGGGCCTACCGAGGATTTGGTAGTGGTTTGTGTTGTGGTTTGTGCAGCCCTTTGAGACACTAGTGATTTAGGGCTATATAAGTAAACATTGATTGATTGGAGTCACTTGATGTTACCTTCCCTAAGAAACCTGCTATCACTCGATCCATGTTGAAGCGGGTAAGTTCCTTGCAGACGAGGGCTGTATGTCGCTGTGGATGATCAGTGTCAGTCTTCTCCTGGAGCAGATGTTCAAGAGTGAGAGCTTTCTAATCCAAAGATTTGGTTTGTGTAAATTTGTTTCGTTTACTAAATAAGATGTCCGCCAGCTGCAGTATACTGACCAGATCGTAGTTCAAGTTGCCACGTCCATCCATTGTTCACACCACCTTTTCTTGGGTTACGGTAATTCCAAAGAGTCTAGCCCAGTCCCGAAACCAGGTGTTCAGCTGGGATTTTTCACCAAAAGGTGGTAGCTGAAAAGGGGCTTCCAACTCGTCCAAACCAGTCTCTACATTAAAAATTTTTTGGTGGGACTCTGAAAGAGTAGAAAGACAAAGCTTGTTGCTGACTAAATTGTTTGAGGTGATATTTGCTGCGCAACAGCTTGGAACTTATTTCTTTGTTGGAAATCAGCAGGACAATATGGTCTTTCTTGGAACCCACTAGACTTGCATAGAAGCAGGCAAACTCTAAAGCCCTATTTGAGGGAGTAGGGCGGTATCCTTATGTGTGTTGAAGAGTCATGGCAACTCACCCTTCTATTCCAATCGTGCAAAGTGCCGTCCACAGCAAGTCATTCCTCTGTTGACAATGTAGTCATTGTAGCAAAGCCACTTTTCTTCTTGACATCAAAGCAGACGTTTTACCGGGTTCTTCACTGTGTTGTGTTAAAAGAGGATTACACATCACATCGTTAAGGTGCAAACAAAAAGGGGGGATGAGAAGGTGAGCATGTGGAGCCAGTACACATATCAGCGGACTGGAGGATTGCATTCAGGGATCAGCAAAAGCTTTGGGATCGTCCACCCCCTATTAGGTTCGGACAATGGCTCCAGCTGTTCTCCACCCTGATTCCTGTAATGTGACAAAGTCATTGTGTAAACGTCACTTTGCCAAGTTACAACTCTGAAGGACGCATGGCCAATCATAGGTGATTTCTTCAGTTAGTCTTGAAAGGCCTCATACCGCTCTTGTGTTGCATCTTAACGTGTGCAGATGTTATTAAGGTGAACTCAAGTGCATTTTACAAAGTCATTAAAAGCTGCTGCTACTGTAAGGATTCTAAATGAATGCCAAGCAGCCGATCAATGATGCTGATTAAGAAGATTCTCCGTGTCATTTTATTGACAGAATATTTTAGAAGATGCTGTTAACAACGTTCCCTCTGTAATTTTATGGACATATTACAGATTTTTCTTTCATGCCGCCCCAAAAGATAGTACTTGGAGGAGAACATGCTGTGCTAAGATGGATACAATCATTCTGTTCCGTTTATCTCAGTCATGTGACGCTCCAGATATTTACTTCACTTTGGCTCTTCTTGTTCTCAAATGTCATCTCCGACAACTTGTTTTATTGTCATCCCAACAAGCCCTGAGATGACACCCTTTCTCAATTCATAAATTCCATTTAGAACATCAGCTTTTCTTCTTCTAAACTGACATTTATGTGAAGAAGAAGCAATGTGGTTTGTATACCAACATTAGATCAGATTTCATCGACTGTCACACTGCACCTGTCTTGATATGCATAACTCTAAAATGTGTGCTAAAATACATAAATTCAGGCATGAAATGTAAAACAAGGTTGTTAGGATTTAAAAACAATAAAATACTCACATGTTCCTCACCATCTAATTGTTAACAATTATACCAATGCTAAGATATCACTTATTTAAGTGGGAGCCAATAGCTGGGTTACCATGAATTGATTAACGTGGACCCCGACTTAAACTAGTTGAAAAACTTATTGGGGTGTTACCATTTAGTGGTCAATTGTAAGGAATATGTACTGAACTGTGCAATCTACTAATCAATGCAATCATGTGACCGAGAGGCACTTCTTGGTTTCAGGTGATGGTCTAAGTCCCCTCAGGCTGCTGTTTATTTACCTGAATCAGAGCACATTTGGGCCTAATTTGAATGGTTGAGAGGCAGAAATATAAGCAATCATGAAAAATATTTAAAATGGGATTTTTACATTCTTAAGGAAAATATATTTAACAAAAGATTCAAACCATTCCTCATCACCAAGCGGTTACTGCTATGATTTCACTTCACTTGACACTCACGGGATTTAGAGAAGAAAAGATTGGAGGCACATCACGTCCTTCCATCTGAGCGGTCTACAAGTTTAACATTAATTCCTCAAAGACAAAGTTGGATTTATTCGTATATCGCTTAGTGACATAATTGATTGACATAAGTGTTGCTGTGATTGCGGCTGTAATGAGAAAAAGGATAAGTTTGTTTGTAGTTGATTTCCTGCTACAATTAGTCCCATCTCCAATTCATGTCTGCAGTTGGTTTTATCCTGTGAAGCTGATATGTTGTCTCATTATTTAGCTATAAATGTTGTTCAGCAATGTTTTCTAGTGATATCAATATTCACAATATGCTGTTGTGATTTATTCATCTACTTTATTAATGCTATTAGGATATGTTCTTGATGCTAACAAATATTACCAAAGATGCTATAATGTGGTCATCTGTGTCCAATAAAGCACTAAGCTTTCCTGCAGAACAAAAACTATTTTTTGTTTCTGTTATGAAAATGGTGAATGAGAATATGGGGGATTGGACCAACAATCACAATCGGACCATGCTAGTGTCTGCAGTGATCACTTTGTAAAATGTTTGTTTGAACATTTGATTTGTGTGGGAAACTTTCTGTGAGGCAATCCAGTTATTCTCTTCTATATTAGTAGTGTTTGAGAGCACAAGTAAACGTAAGAAAGGACAAGAAATCACTTTGGGTTTTTTTTGTCGCTATGCCTAAATATAACTAAAAGACTTGTGCAAATTAACTTAAGTCATGTTAAGTCCGAGGAATAAATATTGTATTCCACAAGATGGTGAAAGTGATATTTTTAAAAGCCATTTCCTTTGACGCACTTTAGTTTTTCCTTGACGTTATTACATTTATGAATCACTTCCTTCGTGACTCAATGAAAGATCTTTCTATCTCTCTACTTGAATGACTGGAACAGCCAACAACAGAACAGTAAGACCACATTTTCTGCTCAAACTTTCTACTTTCTTGTTTTAATGCTACGCTCAAGCTGCTTGACCTTCAGCGAAATTAAAGAGAAACGGATGTGACGTCATATGCAACCCAGCTAGAGCAGCTTTGGACTTTGATATAGTTTAATTATTGTTATTTATTTAGTTTAAAGAATATGTAGCTCTGAATATCACAAATGTAATACCTCATCCGATTTATGACAAAACTAGACAATTCTACATTTAATAAGATAAGCTTAACAAACTTGTGTTTACTTGAATTACTTGCTGTCATGATCCGTGGCCCGGTTAGTTTTGGACTCCCTTAGTTCCTGTTTGCGCACCTCTGGGTTTGTTTTAGTTTCAATGGGGATTAATTGGGTTCACCTACCTCTGGTTAGTGGCACGCTCACCTGTTGTCCACCACTAATCAGAGAGGTATTTTTTCACCTCTCCCGCCACACTCGGTCTGGCTTCATTGTTTGTTGAATGCGACAAGTTACGTTAGTATTTCTTGACTCCTAGTTTATGTTTCCTGAGCTAACCTGCTACCTTAGCTTCCCGTGCGATCGGCATGTTGTTCGTGTTTTTGGTACGTGTTTAAGTTTGAAGATTAAATCATGTTCCTACTTGCACACCTTGAACAGAGTGGTCCGTCTGCATCCCGGGGGAACGAATCCCGCAGTTAGCTGCGACCCCCCCGCCATGACACTTGCTCCAAAACATTTTCAGTTCCATTATTTATCGGGACTGGAAATTGAGTTGGATTGAAGGCCAACAAAAGAGATGGGATGGCAGGCCATTTGGGACATTTGGTTTCAAGTATTGTTGAATTGCAAACAGTATGCCATGACAATATTGCTTATATGGTGGGTTGGGACCCTCTGGGTGGTTGCAAGGAGTAGAGTAGATTTTCATTTTCTGTGTCTACACTCTAGTCCAGGAGTGTCCAAACTGCTGCCTGCGGGCCAATGGCGGCCAGCCAATGTCTTCAATTTGGCCCGCGAGCCGCCATGGGTTTATGATGAACTCAGTGGCCAAGTGGTTAGAGTGCCCGCCCTGAGATCGTTAGGTTGTGAGTTCAAACCCCGGCCGAGTCATACCAAAGTCATACCAATGGGACTCATTACCTCCCCGCTTGGCACTCAGCATCAAGGGTTGGAATTGGGGGTTATTTCATCAAAATGATTCCCGGGCGAGGCCGCCGCTGCTGCTCACTGCTCCCCTCACCTCCCACAGGGGGATCTAGGGTGATGGGTCACCCTAGATGTAGTAGTGAGTGTGTGACTATCATTGGCACTTTAACTTTAACTTAACTCTTACCCACAGGAAGCCTGCATTCATTTTAAGATTCTGACAAATTTAATGGGGATATTGTGTCACCATCTAGTGGACAACATGAGTAATTCAGGTCAATGATTTGTAATAACGCCCTGAATGAAAATATGCACAATTATATGGCCCAAAGCAAACAACCTTACCTAGTCATGGTGCAAAAGAAATAAATATACCAAAAAAATCCAATCTACGTAAAACTTTAACACAAATGTTGTAGTAAGTACAGAGGAACATGTGTGTACTCACTACTACCAAGTAGAAGTAATAAGTGCACAGGAACATGTGTGTACTCACTACTACCCAGTAGAAGTAGTGAGTACACAAAAACATGTGTGTACTCACTACTACCCAGTAGAAGTAGAAAGTACACAGGAGCATGTGTGCACTCACTACTACCCAGTAGAAATAGTAAGTACGTACTCCTACCTAGTGCACAAACACTCCATCAGGTCTTTAGCACGGAATCCCAGTCAACCCTAACCCCTCACCTCCTCCCTCCCCTGAACCTAATCATCTCTCTCTCTCTCTCTCCCTCTCTCCCCCTCTCTCACACACACACACACACACACACACACACACACACACACACACACACACACACACACACACACACAACTTAACAAACACACAAATAAACACACACACAGTTGGGGCACAACGACAACAAGTTTCATTTCATTGCAGTTTGACTCTCAAGTGAAAGTGACAAACACCTAAATGTTGACATTATTTTTAAGTTTTTCTCCACACACACACGTGCGCGCATATGCACACGCACACACCTCTAACAACATGGGGGGTGCTATGAAGGGCCACCTTTATGGCATTCCACTATTTGTGTGTGTGTGTGTGTGTGCATGTGCGTGTGCGTGCGTGTGTGCAGATAGTCAGATTGTGTTTAGGGTGTGAAAAGGACACATAGTTGACCATAGTCGTCACATGAAGTAAAGAAATGTTTCTCATGCCAAGTGCTTCAATAAGTAGAACCCCCAACACACACACACACACAAACACACACGAACACACGCATGCACGCACACGCATGCACAAACACACACACACACTCCCACACACACACACACACTTACACACAAGCACACAGAGACAGAGAGAGAGAAGGGGTTTAGTGCGGAAGCTACGTCAGGGTTCAATATCTGAGCAGCAGCAGCCTGGTGCTGCATTGCGCTGCTGGCTGCTCCTCAGCCAGACAACATCCTGGGGAAGGGCAGAGAGAATGTTGCTCATCTTTGAATATAATAACACAAATGTCCTCCTTTCATCAAATCAACCGTGTTGTTTTAATTTGGATTGAGAAGTTTGATGCTGCTTGTAATGATTGGTGCAGTGAACCCCCACAGGACAACATGAACCCCCACAGGACAATATGACCCAGCACAGGACAACATGAACCCCCACAGGACAACACGAACCCCCACAGGACCATATGAACCCCCACATGAAAAAATGAACCCCCACAGGACAAAAGGAACCACCAAAAGACAATATGAACTAACACAGGACAACATGAACCCCCGCAAGTCAACATGAACCCCCACAGCACCATATGAACCCCCACAGGACCCCCACAGGACAATATGAACCCAACAGGACAACATGAACCCCACAGGACATTATGAACGCCCACATGACAACATGAACCCCACAGGACGACATAAAACCCCACAGGACAATGAGAACTCAACAGGACAATATGAACCCCCACAGGACAACATGAACCACCACAGGACAATAAGAACTCCACAGGACAATATGAACCCCCACAGGACAAAATGAACCCCACAGGACAATAAGAATTCAACAGGACAACATGAACCCCCACAAGACAACATGAACCTCCACAGGACCATATGAACCCCACAGGACAACATAAACCCCCACAGGAAAATATGAACCACCAAAAGACAACATAAACCCCCACTGGACAATATGAACCCCCACGAGACAATATGAACCCCCGCAGGACAATATAAACCCCCACAGAACTATATGAATCAACACAGGACAACATAAACCCCCAAAGGACAACATGAACCCCCACAGGACCATATGAACCCCCACATGACAATATGAACCACCACAGGACAATAGGAACCACCAAATGACAATATGAACCAACACAGGACAACATGAACCCCCACAGGACAACATGAACCCCCACAGGACAATATGTTCCCCACAGGACAACATGAAACCCCACAGGCCAACATGAACCCCATAAGACAACATAAACCCCCACAGGACAATTAGAACTCCACACGACAATATGAGCCCCCAGAGGACAATAAGAACTCCACAGGACAATATGAACCCACAGGACAATAACAACTCCACAGGACGACATAAACCCCCACAGGACAACATGAACCCCCACAGGACCATATGAAACCCCACAGGTCAATATGAACCCCCACAGGACAATATGAACCACCAAAAGACAACATGATCCCCACAGGACAATAAAAACTCCACAGGACAACATGAACCCCACAGGACAATACGAACCTCACAGGACAACATGAACCAAACAGGACAATATGAACCAACACAGGACAACATGAACCCCCACAGGACAATATGAACCACCACAGGACAACATAAACCCCCACAGGACAACATGAACCCCCCCACAGGACAATATGAACCACCAAAAGACAACATGAACCCCACAGGACAACATGAACCCCCACAGGACAATATGAACCACCACTGGACAACATAAACCCCCACAGGACAACATGAACCCCCACAGGACAATATGAACCCCCACAGGACAACATGAATCCCCACAAGACAATATGAACCCCCACAGGACAATATGAATCAACACAGGACAACATGAACCCCCACAGGACAACATGAACCCCTACAGGACCATATGAACCCCCACAGGACAATATGAACCACCAAAAGACAACATGAACCCCACAGGACAATAAAAACTCCACAGGAAAACATGAACCCCACAGGACAATATGAACCCCACAGGACAACATAAACCCCCACAGGACAATAAAAACTCCACAGGACAATATGAACCCCCAAAGGACAACATGAACCCCCACAGGACAATAAAAACTCCACAGGACAACATGAACCCCCACAAGACAACATGAACCCCCACAGGACCATATGAACCCCCACAGGACAATATGAACCCCCAAAAGACAACATGAACCCAACAGGACAATATGAACCAACACAGGACATCATAAACCCCCACAGGACAACATGAACCCCCACAGGACATTATGAACGCCCACATGACAACATGAACCCCACAGGACGACATAAAACCCCACAGGACAATGAGAACTCCACAGGACAATATGAACCCCCACAGGACAACATGAACCACCACAGGACAATAAGAACTCCACAGGACAATATGAACCCCCACAGGACAAAATGAACCCCACAGGACAATAAGAATTCCACAGGACAACATGAACCCCCACAAGACAACATGAACCTCCACAGGACCATATGAACCCCACAGGACAACATAAACCCCCACAGGAAAATATGAACCACCAAAAGACAACATAAACCCCCACTGGACAATATGAACCCCCACGAGACAATATGAACCCCCGCAGGACAATATAAACCCCCACAGAACTATATGAATCAACACAGGACAACATAAACCCCCACAGGACAACATGAACCCCCACAGGACCATATGAACCCCCACATGACAATATGAACCACCACAGGACAATAGGAACCACCAAATGACAATATGAACCAACACAGGACAACATGAACCCCCACAGGACAACATGAACCCCCACAGGACAATATGATCCCCACAGGACAACATGAAACCCCACAGGCCAACATGAACCCCATAAGACAACATAAACCCCCACAGGACAATTAGAACTCCACACGACAATATGAGCCCCCAGAGGACAATAAGAACTCCACAGGACAATATGAACCCACAGGACAATAACAACTCCACAGGACGACATAAACCCCCACAGGACAACATGAACCCCCACAGGACCATATGAAACCCCACAGGTCAATATGAACCCCCACAGGACAATATGAACCACCAAAAGACAACATGATCCCCACAGGACAATAAAAACTCCACAGGACAACATGAACCCCACAGGACAATACGAACCTCACAGGACAACATGAACCAAACAGGACAATATGAACCAACACAGGACAACATGAACCCCCACAGGACAATATGAACCACCACAGGACAACATAAACCCCCACAGGACAACATGAACCCCCCCACAGGACAATATGAACCACCAAAAGACAACATGAACCCCACAGGACAATAAGAACTCCACAGGACAACATGAGCCCCCACAGGACAATATGAACCCCCACAGGACAACATGAATCCCCACAAGACAATATGAACCCCCACAGGACAATATGAATCAACACAGGACAACATGAACCCCCACAGGACAACATGAACCCCTACAGGACCATAAGAACTCCACAGGACAACATGAACCCCCACAGGACAATATGAACCCCCACAGGACAACATGAATCCCCACAAGACAATATGAACCCCCACAGGACAATATGAACCACCACTGGACAACATAAACCCCCACAGGACAACATGAACCCCCACAGGACAATACGAACCCCCACAGGACAACATGAATCCCCACAAGACAATATGAACCTCCACAAGACAATATGAATCAACTCAGGACAACATGAACCCCCACAGGACAACATGAACCCCTACAGGACCATATGAACCCCCACAGGACAATATGAACCACCAAAAGACAACATGAACCCCACAGGACAATAAAAACTCCACAGGAAAACATGAACCCCACAGGACAATATGAACCCCACAGGACAACATAAACCCCCACAGGACAATAAAAACTCCACAGGACAATATGAACCCCCAAAGGACAACATGAACCCCCACAGGACAACATGAACCCCCACAAGACAACATGAACCCCCACAGGACCATATGAACCCCCACAGGACAATATGAACCCCCAAAAGACAACATGAACCCCACAGGACAATATGAACCAACACAGGACATCATAAACCCCCACAGGACAACATGAACCCCCACAGGACAATATGAACCACCAAAAGACAACATGAACCCCACAGGACAATAAGAACTGCACAGAACAACATGAACCCAACAGGACCATATAAACCCCGTAGGATAACATTAACCCCACAGGACAATATGAACCCCCACAGGACAACATGAACCCCCGCAAGTCAACATGAACCCCCACAGCACCATATGAACCCCCACAGGACAATATGAACCCCACAGGACAATATGAACCCAACAGGACAACATGAACCCCACAGGACATTATGAACGCCCACATGACAACATGAACCCCACAGGACGACATAAAACCCCACAGGACAATGAGAACTCCACAGGACAATATGAACCCCCACAGGACAACATGAACCACCACAGGACAATAAGAACTCCACAGGACAATATGAACCCCCACAGGACAAAATGAACCCCACAGGACAATAAGAATTCCACAGGACAACATGAACCCCCACAAGACAACATGAACCTCCACAGGACCATATGAACCCCACAGGACAACATAAACCCCCACAGGAAAATATGAACCACCAAAAGACAACATAAACCCCCACTGGACAATATGAACCCCCACGAGACAATATGAACCCCCGCAGGACAATATAAACCCCCACAGAACTATATGAATCAACACAGGACAACATAAACCCCCACAGGACAACATGAACCCCCACAGGACCATATGAACCCCCACATGACAATATGAACCAACACAGGACAACATGAACCCCCACAGGACAACATGAACCCCCACAGGACAATATGATCCCCACAGGACAACATGAACCCCCACAGGCCAACATGAACCCCATAAGACAACATAAACCCCCACAGGACAATTAGAACTCCACACGACAATATGAGCCCCCAGAGGACAATAAGAACTCCACAGGACAATATGAACCCACAGGACAATAACAACTCCACAGGACGACATAAACCCCCACAGGACAACATGAACCCCCACAGGACCATATGAAACCCCACAGGTCAATATGAACCCCCACAGGACAATATGAACCACCAAAAGACAACATGATCCCCACAGGACAATAAAAACTCCACAGGACAACATGAACCCCACAGGACAATACGAACCTCACAGGACAACATGAACCAAACAGGACAATATGAACCAACACAGGACAACATGAACCCCCACAGGACAATATGAACCACCACAGGACAACATAAACCCCCACAGGACAACATGAACCCCCACAGGACAATATGAACCACCAAAAGACAACATGAACCCCACAGGACAATAAGAACTCCACAGGACAACATGAACCCCCACAGGACAATATGAACCACCACAGGACAACATAAACCCCCACAGGACAACATGAACCCCCACAGGACAACATGAATCCCCACAGGACAATATGAACCACCAAAAGACAACATGATCCCCACAGGACAATAAAAACTCCACAGGACAACATGAACCCCACAGGACAATACGAACCTCACAGGACAACATGAACCAAACAGGACAATATGAACCAACACAGGACAACATGAACCCCCACAGGACAATATGAACCACCAAAAGACAACATGATCCCCACAGGACAATAAAAACTCCACAGGACAACATGAACCCCACAGGACAATATGAACCAACACAGGACAACATGAACCCCCACAGGACAATATGAACCACCACAGGACAACATAAACCCCCACAGGACAACATGAACCCCCACAGGACAATATGAACCACCAAAAGACAACATGAACCCCACAGGACAATAAGAACTCCACAGGACAACATGAACCCCCACAGGACAATATGAACCACCACAGGACAACATAAACCCCCACAGGACAACATGAACCCCCACAGGACAATATGAACCCCCACAGGACAACATGAATCCCCACAAGACAATATGAACCCCCACAGGACAATATGAATCAACACAGGACAACATGAACCCCCACAGGACAACATGAACCCCTACAGGACCATATGAACCCCCACAGGACAATATGAACCACCAAAAGACAACATGAACCCCACAGGACAATAAAAACTCCACAGGACAACATGAACCCCACAGGACAATATGAACCCCACAGGACAACATAAACCCCCACAGGACAATAAAAACTCCACAGGACAATATGAACCCCCAAAGGACAACATGAACCCCCACAGGACAATAAAAACTCCACAGGACAATATGAACTCCCGCAGGACAATATGAACCCCACAGGACAATAAGAACTCCACAGGACAACATGAACCCCCACAAGACAACATGAACCCCCACAGGACCATATGAACCCCCACAGGACAATATGAACCCCCAAAAGACAACATGAACCCCACAGGACAATATGAACCAACACAGGACATCATAAACCCCCACAGGACAATATGAACCAACACAGGACATCATAAACCCCCACAGGACAACATGAACCCCCACAGGACAATATGAACCACCAAAAGACAACATGAACCCCACAGGACAATAAGAACTGCACAGAACAACATGAACCCAACAGGACCATATAAACCCCGTAGGATAACATTAACCCCACAGGACAATATGAACCCCCACAGGACAACATGAACCCCACAGGACAATGAGAACCCCACAGGACAATAGGAACTCCACAGGACAATAAGAACCCCCACAGGACAACATGATTCCCGCAGGACAACATGGAACCCCACAACAACATAAAGCCATAACACAACAAAATTAATCCAGAACCAAACAATTTAAAGCCATAACACACCAAAATAAAGCCATAATACAACAATATAAAGCCATAACACAACAAAATTAAACCAGAACACAACAACTTAATTCCATATCACAATAAAATATCATAACACAACAACATAAAGTAATAAGACAACAACCTGAAGTCATAACACAACAACATAAAGCCATAACACAACAAAATATATATGTAACACAACAATTTGAAGCCATAACACAACAACATTAAACCAGAACACAACAACTTTTAATTCCATAACACAACAATCTAAAGCCCTAACACAACAAAATTAAACCAGAACACAACTTTTAATTCCATAACACAACAATATAAAGTCATAACACAACAATATAAAGTGAAAACACAGCCATCTAAAGCAGGGGTCTCAAACTCAATTTACCTGGTGCCCCCTGGATGCAGAAACAGGGTGGGGCTGTGCCGCGATAAAATATTTCTTTAAAAAATCTTACATGCACTTTTTAATGACTTCACCTTCTTTGAATGGCTTTTCCGCTCTAGCAACATACTTGCCAACTCTCGCGATCTTTCTGGGTAACCCGACAATCTCCCGGACAACGATATTAAAAGCTGCCGTGATGGCACTGTCTTAATTGTTATCTACAACCTACCGTCTCATCTGCTTTTCCACCATATAAACAGTGTGGCGGCCCAGTCACATATTGCATGAGGCTTCTGCAGACCCATGGAAGAGATTGCAAGACATAGTTCATCAACAGCCATACAGGTCACATTGAGGGTGGCCGTACAACACTGTTACAAATATGCGCCACACTGTGAACCCACACCAAACAAGATTGACAAACACATTTTGGGAGAACATCCGCACCGTAATACAACATAAACTCAACAGAAAAAATACCCAGAATCCCATGCAGCCCTAACTATTCCGGGCTACAATATACACCGCCGCCCCCCCGCCCCCTAATGTAGCCCGAAAGAGTTAGGGCTGCATGGGATTCTGGGTATTGGTTCTGTTGAGTTTATGTTGTGTTACGGTGCGGATGTTCTCCCAAAATTTGGTTGTCATTCTTGTTTGGTGTGGGTTCACAGTGTGGCACATATTTGTAACAGTGTTAAAGTTTTTTATACGGCCACCCTCAGTGTGACCTGTGTGGCTGTTGATCAACTATGTCCTGCAGTCGCTTACTGCGCCTTCAGAAGCCAAATACAACCTGTGGCTGGGCTGGCACGCTGTTTGTACAGGTTATAGAGCAGTAATCCCCAACCACCGGGCCACGGCCCGGTACCAGGCCGCAGAAGAATATTTATTCATTTTTATTGAAAAAATAAAAATGAAAAATAAAAATACTTTTTTTTTAAACATTTTTTTAGTAAATAAACATAAAAAACACAATATACACTTACAATTAGTGCACCAACCACAAAAACCTCCCTTTTTCATGACAAAAACGTCCCTTGTCCATGACAAAGGAAAAAAAAAAAACATTCCCCCCCCCACCCAGGCCGCGGGACAAATTATTAAGCGTTTACCGGTCCGCGGCTACAAAAAGGTTGGGGGCCACTGTTATAGAGGATGCCAAAGGCAGTGCCTCCACTGTTTCCCCTTAATATTGTTGTTTTAGTGATATTCGGGAGTATGGCACAGAAAATTGGGAGTCTCCCGGAAAAATTGAGGATATTCAAGTAGGACGCTGTAAAGCGCCATTAATATAAAACTTGCGGGCCGCACCAACATTAAATTTTCATATTAAGGTGCAGGCCGCAAAATAACGTCTCACGGGCCGCAATTGGGCCGCGTGTTTGAGACCCTGATCTAAAGCCATAACACAATACTATAAAGCCATAACACAACAAAATTAAACCAGAACACAACAACTTAATTCCATAACACAACAATATAAAGTAAACACAACAAGATATAGCCAAAATAAAACAACATAAAGCCATGACACAACAAGATAAAGCCATAATACAACAATATAAAGTCAAAACATAACAACATAAAGCCATAACACAACAACATAAAATAATAACACAACATAAAGCCATAACACAACACCATAATGTAATAATACAACAACATAAAACCATAACACAACAACATAAATCCATAACACAACAATATAAAGCCATAATACAACAACATATAGCCATAACACAACAACATAAATCCATAACACAACAATATAAAGCCATAATACAACAACATAAAGCCATAACACAACAACATAAAGCCTTAACACAACAATATAAAGAAGTGACATTTTCGGGGACGACCCACGATGGCCGAGGTGGAGCGCTGAAAGTGTGTAATAAACTAAGTTGGTAAAGAAAATGACGTTTCATTACAGATGCATTTATTACATGTAATAACAGCTGTTTTCAGTAATAAAAATATATGTATTTATTGCGTGTCATAACAGATTCCATCCATCCGTTTTTTACCGCTTGTCCCTTTTGGGGTCGCGGGGGGTGCTGGAGCCTATCTCAGCTGCATTCGGGCTGTAGGCGGGGTACTACCCAAATGTTGAAGTTTTTGTCTTCCATAACGTGTCTACCTACAGATGTAAGTTAGAACTATACACTTGTTTGTATTATAAATGTTGTAGTTTTTGCCGTCCATAACGTGTCTACTGACAGATGTAAGTTAGAACTATACATTACTTTGTATTATAAGTGTTGTAGTTTTTAATTTCCATAACGTGTCTAGTGACAGATGATTTTTAGAATTATACACAACTTTGTATTATAAATGTTGTAGTTTTTTATTTCCATAACGTGTCTACTGACAGATGAAAGTAAGAACTATACACTACTTTGTTTTATAAATGGTAACAGCGGAGGATACATGTGCATGTATGAGCCAGTCTGCCCCACAACAAAAAGATAGAAATAGAAGGAATTTTGTGAATTTAATGTTGGACTACAATGGCGGAATCACACAAAGCACTCTGGGTAAATGTGAACCATATTTGGATAATCTGCTGACGTCCCACTTGGGAAACGTCACAAATTAGGCAACTTCAAAGGGCTTGTTTGAGGGAACCTTGCTTGAAGGCAATATTGTTTTATAAACATCTCCACCATGTTTGAGGTCACATGTTCACAATGTATGCAGATCCCAAATACACAACCACGGGTACCACAGGTACCAACAGGTACCAACAGGTACCACAGGTAAGAGAAGTGGTTTGAAATAATAGCTGCCCTTTTAAAACAAGATGGCAGTTTGATCCTGGAACTGACTCTTCTCAATTCCATTATTTCTTCCATGAATAATCTAAGACTGACCAGTGTCCTGTTTCTTCTTTAAAATACCTGCCAGGTGTTCACCTTAGAAAACCTGCTGGTGTTTACCTGAGAATACCTGCCAGATGTCTACCTGAGAAAACCTGACGGATGTTTGCCTGAGAATACCTGCCAGGTGTTTGCTTGAAAATACATGCCAGGTGTATATGTGAGAATACCTGTCAAGTGTTTATCTGAGAATACCTGTCAGGTGTTTACACAAAAATACCTGTCAGGTGTTTATGTGAGAATACCTGCCAGGTGTATATGTGAGAATACCTGTCAGGTGTTTATGCAAAAATACCTGTCAGGTGTTTATGTGAGAATACCTGTCAGGTGTATCTGTGAGAATCAATCAATCAATCAATCAATGTTTACTTATATAGCCCTAAATCACTGGTGTCTCAAAGGGCTGCACAAACCACCACGACATCCTCGGTAGGCCCACATAAGGGCAAGGAAAATTCACACCCAGTGGGACATCGGTGACAATAATGACCCAGTGGGACATCGGTGACAGTAATGACCCAGTGGGACGTCGGTGACAATGATGACTATGAGAACCTTAGAGAGGAGGAAAGCAATGGATGTCGAGCGGGTCTAACATGATACTGTGAAAGTTCAATCCAAAATGGATCCAACACAGTCGCGAGAGTCCAGTCCAAAGTGGATCCAACACAGCAGCGAGAGTCCCGTTCACAGCGGAGCCAGCAGGAAACCATCCCAAGCGGAGGCGGATCAGCAGCGCAAAGATGTCCCCAGCCGATACACAGGCAAGCAGTACATGGCCATCGGATCGGACCGGACCCCTCCACAAGGGAGAGTGGGACATAGAAGAAAAAGAAAAGAAACGGCAGATCAACTGGTCTAAAAAGGGAGTCTATTTGAAGGCTAGAGTATACAAATGAGTTTTAAGGTGAGACTTAAATGCTTCTACTGAGGTGGCATCTCGAACTGTTACCGGGAGGGCATTCCAGAGTACTGGAGCCCGAACGGAAAACGCTCTATAGCCCGCAGACTTTTTTTGGGCTTTGGGAATCACTAACAAGACAGAGTCCTTTGAACGCAGATTTCTTGCCGGGACATATGGTACAATACAATCGGCAAGATAAGATGGAGCTAGACCGTGTAGTATTTTATACGTAAGTAGTAAAACCTTAAAGTCACATCTTAAGTGCACAGGAAGCCAGTGCAGGTGAGCCAGTACAGGCGTAATGTGATCAAACTTTCTTGTACTTGTCAAAAGTCTAGCAGCCGCATTTTGTACCAACTGTAATCTTTTAATGCTAGACATGGGGAGACCCAAAAATAATACGTTACAGTAGTCGAGGCGAGACGTAACAAACGCATGGATAATGATCTCAGCGTCTTTAGTGGACAGAATGGAGCGAATTTTAGCGATATTACGGAGATGAAAGAAGGCCGTTTTAGTAACGCTTTTAATGTGTGCCTCAAAGGAGAGAGTTGGGTCGAAGATAATACCCAGATTCTTTACCGTGTCGCCTTGTTTAATTGTTTGGTTGTCAAATGTTAGAGTTGTATTATTAAATAGAGTTCGGTGTCTAGCAGGACCGATAATCAGCATTTCCGTTTTTTTGGCGTTGAGTTGCAAAAAGTTAGCGGACATCCATTGTTTAATTTCATTAAGACACGCCTCCGCTGACTACAATCCGGCGTGTTGGTCAGCTTTAGGGGCATGTAGAGTTGGGTGTCATCAGCATAACAGTGAAAGCTAATACCGTATTTGCGTATGATGTCACCTAGCGGCAGCATGTAGATGCTGAAGAGTGCAGGGCCAAGGACCGAACCCTGGGGAACTCCACACGTTACCATAACGTAGTCCGAGGTCACATTGTTATGGGAGACACACTGCATCCTATCAGTAAGATAAGAGTTAAACCAAGACAGGGCTAAGTCTGACATACCAATTCGTGTTTTGATACGTTCTAATAAAATATTATGATCGACGGTATCGAACATAGATGACGCATCAGAATCCATCGTTAGCAATAGATCATTAGTCATTTTTGCGAGGGCTGTCTCCGTAGAGTGATTTGCCCTGAAACCGGATTGAAAGGTTTCACATAGATTGTTAGACGGTAAGTGTTCATTTAACTGCTCCGCAACAATTTTTTCAAGGATTTTTGAAATAAAGGGAAGGTGAGACACCTGTCGGTAGTTTACCATGAGGTCAGGATCGAGGTTAGGTCTTTCAAGAAGAGGATGAATAACCGCTTTTTTGAATGCTAGGGGAACAGTGCCCGAGGAGAGTGATAAGTTTATAATATTTAGCACTGATGGACCTAATAATACAAAGAGCTCCTTGATCAGTTTCCCAGGAAGAGGGTCAAGTAAACATGTTGTCTGTTTCATTCCATTTACACGTTGTAACAATTCCTCTAATGTTATTTCCTCAAAACGAGAGAAACTATTTTGGAGGGCAGTATCCGCCGTATATATCATCGTATCTGTGTTAATAGAACTCCATTGTAGCTGGGACGCATTATCTTTGATCTCCTTTCTAATGACTTCAATTTTCTTAATGAAGATTTGCATAAAGTCATCAGCTGAGTGGGTTGAGCTACTGGAAGGGGTCCCTTGTTGGGTTAGCGATGCTACCGTACTAAACAAAAATTTAGGATCGTTTTTATTACGGTGGATGAGATTTGAGTAATATTTAGCTTTAGCTAAGGTAAGCATGCGTTTATAAGTTATTAAACCATCAGTCCATGCTTGATGGTGCACCTCAAGTTTAGTCGTGCGCCATTTGCGTTCCAGCTTTCTACATAATAATTTCTGAGCTCTAGTTTCTTCTGTAAACCACGGGGTGCGCTTTTTTGGAGCCTTTTTTAACTTTAGCGGTGCTATGTTATCAATGGTTTCGCGCAGGACGTCGTTAAAGTTGTTAGTGAGGTTATCAATAGAGCCCACATACTTTGGTAATGGTGCCATTACCGAGGGCAGTAGGTCAGCAAGAGTTGTCGTTGTGGCCGTATTAATGTTGCGGCTGCTATAGCAGTTATTATTATTATTAGTTTGACGAACATGCGTCTGAACCTCGAATTTTATAAGGTAATGATCGGACAATACTTTAGTATACGGGAGTATCGTAACTTTGGAAACGGTGATACCCCTGACAAGCACTAGGTCTATCGTATTACCGTTGCGATGCGTGGGTTCATTTATTATTTGTGTGAGACCACAGCTATCAATTACAGTCTGGAGCGCTACGCACGGTGGGTCCGATGGGGTATTCATATGGATATTAAAGTCCCCCATTATGATTATATTATCGGCGTGTGTCACTAGATCAGCAACGAACTCTGAGAATTCATTGATAAAGTCCGAATAGGGCCCTGGGGGGCGGTAGATAACAGCCAGGTGTAGAGGCAGCGGTGTGACAGACCTCATAGTAAGCACCTCAAACGATTTATATTTATTATTTATGTTAGGACTAAGGTTAAAGTTTTCGTTGTATATTAGTGCGACCCCCCCACCCCTTTTAAGCGGTGTTTACGTAAGAATACGTGCCCGGTGTTTATGTGAGGATACCTGTCAGGTGTATATGTGACAATCCCTGTCAGGGCTTTACCTGAGAATACCTGTCAGGTCTTTATGTGAGAATACCTGCCAGCTGTTTACGTGAGAATACCTGTCTTGTCTTTATGTGCGTATACCTGTCAGGTGTTTAAGTTAGAATATGAGCCAGGTGTTCATGTGAGAATACCTGTCATGTGTAAATGTGAGAGTACCTGTCAGGTTTTTACGTGACAATAGCTGTCAAGTGTTTATGTGAGAATACTTGTCAGGTGTTTATGTGAGAGTACCTGTCAGGTGTTTACATGAGAATACCTGTCATGTGTAAATGTGAGAGTACTTGTCAGGTTTTTACATGACAATAGCTGTCAAGTGTTTATGTGAGATTACCTGTCAGGTGTGTACGTGAGAATACCTGCCAGGTGTTTACGAGAATACGTACCAGATGTTTATGTGAGAATACTTGCCAGGTGTATACGTGAGAGTACCTGTCAGGTTTTTATGTGACAATACCTGTCAGGTGTTTATGTGAGAATACTTGTCAGGTGTTTAGGAGAATACATGCCATTTGTTTGTGTGAAAATACCTGTCAGGTATATATGTGAGAATACCTGTCAGGTTCTTACGTGAGAGTACCTGTCAGGTGTTTATTTGAGAGTACCTGTCAGGTGTTTACATGAGAATACCTGTCATGTGTAAATGTGAGAGTACCTGTCAGGTTTTTACATGACAATACCTGTCAAGTGTTTATGTGAGATTACCTGTCAGGTGTGTACGTGAGAATACCTGCCAGGTGTTTACGAGAATACGTACCGGATGTTTATGTGAGAATACTTGCCAGGTGTATATGTGAGAGTACCTGTCAGGTTTTTACGTGACAATACCTGTCAGGTGTTTATGTGAGAATACCTGCCAGGTGTTTATGAGAATACATGCCATTTGTTCGTGTGAGAATACCTGTCAGGCTTTTACGTGACGATACCTGTCAGGTGTATATGCGAGAATACCTGCCAGGTGTTTACATGAGTAAAGGCGAGGAGTGTGTTTACTTCCTACAGCCACTCACCTTTGTCAGCATTGTGTTGCAGGTATTGTCTGCAGCACTTTACATACTGTTGCCCACTGCAGGCTTTTCAGCCAGAATAAATGACTGCAGCATGCCACCACTATTATGATTTCCCACTCGGATGTGTGCCAGCGAACGCCTCTTTCACTAAAACAATGAATGAAGCCTTTTCACTGTTGTGTGAAAAACCCCCCACCCTCCCCCCATCCCCGACCAAATAGCTGCACCAGCAAAAGTATGACACTGGCTGACACATCGCTCTTCTTTTATTTCATCAACACGAGAATAAAGATGTGTAGCCAGCATGCACGGATGTTTGGGAAGGCTTGGGAGCCATTTAATCTCACTATATGACAGTATGAGGGATGGAGAGAGAGGGAGGGGGTCTGTCCTCTGCAACCTCCAAACACTGTGCTGCCTCTCCTGTTCCAGTCCAGTGGGCGAGTTAGGACAGACAATATTGCAGCAGAGAGACATTGCAGCAGTCCCGAGCTGGGCAGGTGAGAGAGGATCTAGCAAGAAGAGGTGCAAGGAGAGAGAGACTGCGGGAGACATATATAGAGAGAGAGAGAGAGACAGAGAGAGATAGAGACAGAGCGAGCTAGAGAGAATGAGAGAGAGAGAAAGAGAACCAAAGAGAAAGAGAGAGCGGTAGAGCGAGCAAGAAAGAATGAGAGAGAGAGAGCGAGAGCGCTAGAGAGAGAGAAGGGTAGAGCGAGCGAGAGAGAGAGAGAATGCGGCGGCGGGACTCTTGCAAAAAAAAGCCGCATCTTCACTCGCTCCATTAGCGACATCCCGCGCAGCAGCCGGCGAGGATTAGCGCGTAATTGCCGGCCATCTCCCGCTGAAGAAAGGAGCTAAATGAAGCTCTGGCTTACTTCCTTGATGCTTTTCTCCTGCTTCTCGAGTCAAGTGGCCGTGGAAGCGCTCGGGTGTCCTTGCAAGTTGCGGGAATGTGATGGCTCGGCACTGCGGGGAACACAAGAACCCTGCTCTTAAGGTAAGATCCACATCTACAAGAAGATGTTTAGATGTGCTCTTCCTTCTCCTGGCGTCCGTGGAAGCAGTGCGGCTCTTTCTCTTTTGTGTGGACGGAAAGTGCTGCATTGCAGTTTCACTTCAGAGAGAACAGGCCAGAAAAAAAGATGATTTGTGAGCAGAATGAAAACAAAGTCATTTCACGAAACGCTGATGATTATTTTTGTTTCATTTGCAGCACGCTGGAGGGTTTTTGCCCAATAGCACTAAAACATAGAAAGTGTGCCCAGAAAGAAGAGTGGAAATATAAGTTGAAAAGACAGCGGAATAAAAGTGGAACAGGACAGAAGCCTCAGAGTGGGTGAGCAAACAGAGTCCAATATAGAAAGAAGCGGCGAGGAGCAATGCAGAGACTTGGTGCAGTCCTACTGCTGCTGCAGCTGCTGACTCAGCTACCAAGTGCACACTCTGCTCTACGCTACCGCGTAGCAGAAGAGGGTCCCCCTGACGTCAAGATAGGCAACGTGGCCGCAGACCTTGGCCTCACCGCAGGCACGGGAAGCGGCGACGTCACCTTTGCCCTAGAGAGTGGCTCCGAGTTCTTCAAGATCGACAACGTGACCGGCGAGCTGACGACAGGCCCCAGGCGCATCGACAGGGAGAAGCTGCCCCAGTGCCAAATGATTTTTGATGAAAACGAGTGCTTCTTGGACTTTGAGGTGTCAGTGATTGGGCCCCTGCAGAGCTGGGTGGATTTGTTCGAAGGGCGTGTGGTCATCACTGACATAAATGACAACACGCCGTCCTTCCCCTCACCTGTTCTCCAGCTCTCTGTGGAGGAGAATCGTCCAATCGGGACTCTTTACCTGCTGCCCACTGCCACAGACAGGGACTTTGGAAGAAATGGAATCGACCGCTATGAGCTGATCCAAGAAGGTGCCAGTGGGTCAACGTCAACCAGACGCACAACAGGAGGTAGAGTAGACGGGCTTGGGGATAGGAGGGGTAGGAGTGGAGACAACGGAGGAGGAGCTAGGAGCACTGTGTTTGAACTCCAAGTGGCAGATATACCAGATGGTGAAAAACAACCTCAACTCATTGTCAAAGGTATGTTGGACCGCGAACAAAAAGACTCGTATGAACTGATCCTGCGGGTTCGAGATGGAGGAAACCCCCCACGTTCATCCCAAGCTCTGCTTCGTGTTTCCATCACCGATGTCAACGACAACAGCCCGCTCTTCGAAAGGTCCACGTATGAGGCGGAAATGGCGGAAAACGCGCCCCCGGGTACACCCGTCCTTCAGGTGAGAGCTTCAGACCGTGACATCGGAGTGAATGGGCAGGTGGAATACGTCTTTGGCGCGGCCACAGAATCTGTCCGACGTCTCCTGCGATTGGATGAGGCCACGGGATGGCTAAGTGTCCTTCACAGAATTGACAGGGAAGAAGTAGCTCAGCTGAGGTTCACCGTCACGGCTCGGGACAGAGGTCAGCCACCACGCACCGATCGAACCACCGTCATTCTGGCGGTCCGTGATGAAAATGACAACGTCCCAGTTGTAGAGATTCGGAAGATCGGACGAATCCCGGTGCGAGATGGAGCCGCGTTGGTACCTGAGAACGTTCTGGTGGACACGCCAGTTGCTCTGGTCCAAGTGTCCGACCGAGACCAAGGAGAGAACGGGGCTGTTACTTGCACTGTCGTTGGTGACGTCCCATTCACCCTGAAGCCAGCTGGGGAAACAGCGCTCCCACCTCTACCAGCAGATGAAGCCTTTGACAGGTAAGTTGTACCAAAGACTTGATTAGTTGAGGGTAAAAGGATGAAACACATTATGAGTCATGAAGCAGTCACAGTAATGGGGGAAACGAACCGTCTAAGAAAGAACTTCCACTTTCTATGAGTATTCCTCTCGCCAGTCTCTCGAAACAAGTCTTGTTTCATGCAGTTCTATTTTTTAGCCAACTTAGCTCAAGTGGTCCACTCATTCAACAAAAGCCAAGTGGGTAAAATGTCACACTATCTGTAAATTGACTTCATAAATATTTAGTGAAGTCAAGAGGTCTTCACACTCACGTATTTAGTCATGTTTTTGCATTAGGACATTCTCCAAATGAATGCCAGTGCTCCCAAGTCGGTTGTGAGACAATTTTTTAAATGCAGGGAGAGGGCGCTAATTAGTCTGTTATCTTAATGAATGCTGTCATTACTTACAATGAGATTAGTGGCGCCCCCTATGTGCTGTGCTTAAAATGGAAGACACGATACTACATAGAAGTTCCTAATGGAGTCGTGCCATTGTTTACGCAATGACAGTGTGCCTGGAACGGGGGCAGTGTTTTTTATATCGACTTTGCTCAAATTTGACACATGTGTTTGTCAGGGCCTGATAAGATGTGTGAGAACTTTCAAGTATATCCACTTTATAGGGGTCAAACGTCTGGTTTTAATAACTGTTCTCCCATTTGGTACATTTGTCAGATAATATTTACAGTAAGGTAGAAGTATCAAACTGGTGTTCATGGCTGCTTGCAACAATAAACATATATGAAGATCACTGTATCACTGCCTTATGAGAATACGCAATTGCCAATGCATTTGAGTTTTTACGTACAAATTGATGGCTAACTTTCTTGGAAAATCATGGGGAAATACAGATATTTTGGGGGTCATTTATATTCTAACAAAAACACTTGTTTGTAAAAGATGATAATAGTACTGTTTGTTGTATGATCAGATAACATGAAAATTGAAAAGACGTACAAGCGCATGCAGCACTTGCACATATTCCGTCAGAATTGAAAGAACAAATTAATTCAGTAAGAAAGATTAAATGCTTTATTTCTAGGCTTTCACGGGCCACTTTAAACCATGTGGCAGGCCTTGAGTTTCATTCTTAGCCAACTTTTTCCGCTTTTGTTTGTTTGGGTGTAGAAAACAAATGTGGGGGTTCCACATTTTGTTACATCACTCTGCAGAAGGGCTCTGTAGTATACAAGATCCTCAGGGCTGATCTATTAGCTACGTGCGCACAACTATGTTGATGTAACTATGTATATTACAATGCACATTTTTTTCAGCTAAAAGTTTGAAAATAACTTTTTACAGGAACAAGAAAAAATTCTTCCTGCATACCTCGGCCTTGCTGGACTACGAAGTCACTAAAGAATATAGCGTCACCATCGTGGCAGTGGATTCTGGCAGCCCCAGTCTCTCCAGCAACAGTTCCCTGATGGTGCGAGTGGTCGACTACAATGACCACCCCCCTATTTTTTCCCAAAGTGTCGTGGAAGTCCACTTCGCTGAGAACAACTCCCCCAACGAGAGGGTCATTACAGTGGTGGCCTCAGATGCAGACAGTGGCAAGAACGCAGAGCTAGCTTACTCCCTGGACCCTGCAGCAAATGGACCATTCTACATAGATCCAGATAATGGAGATATCCGTGCCACTGGTGTACTGGACAGAGAGCAAAGAGAGAGGTACGAGCTTCAAGTTATTGCTAAGGACAAAGGCACCCCTCCTCTTCAGGGCTCAGCAAGTGTGGTCATCCAGGTGACTGACCGTAACGACAACGCACCCAAGTTTGTTCAGGAAGTGTTTACGTTTTACGTGAAAGAGAACCTCCTTGCCAACAGCCCGGTTGGCATGGTCACCGTGACCGACGCTGACGAAGGTGAGAATGCGGAGCTCAGCCTCTTTGTAGAGATGGACGATGAGAAGATTGTTGGAGAAAGTGGTGCGAAAGATCAAGAGGAGGTGTTCTCCATTGAGAACAACACAGGCACAATCTTCTCCTCCTTATCGTTTGACCGTGAACAACTGTCCACTTATACCTTCCGCGTGAGGGCTGTAGATGGGGGAGAGCCACGTAAAACCGCCACGGCCACCGTATCTCTGTTTGTGACAGATGAAAACGACAACGCCCCCGCCATCACGTCTCCAGCCAATGAGTCCTACACGCTCCTTCCGCCTGCTAGCAGTGCCCGCACTATTGTCCGGACCGTGACAGCCATAGACTCTGACACAGGCCCAAACGCCGACCTTCACTACGCCTTGGTTGGAGGAAATCCCTTCAGGCTCTTTGAGATCGGCCACTCTAACGGTGTGATCACACTGGCAGAGCCGCTGGAGCGGCGCCACAGAGGTCTTCATCGCCTGGTGGTCCGGGTGAATGATAGTGGCTCCCCCTCACTCTGTGCCACTGCCCTGGTCCACGTCTTCATCAACGACAGCTTGGTCAACGCCTCCCTCGTGGAAGCACAGGTACGTCTGTTTTCCTGCACAGAAGCAATAAACTGTCCCGCTTTGGTTTGCACAGATTGTTCGGCGGAGATGGAAATAATAGCCGTAGATGATTCTGTTCTTTGATCCATTCAAATCACGCTCACACTGATATCACATTGCAAAGGAGGGGGTACTAATTAAAAGGGATGGTTGCCGTTGAAAGTTAAGTTGGAAGGTGATCATTTCCTTGATAGAATGAAATAAATGGATTCTCCACTCTGGGTTGGCAGTTTTTGTCCCATTTTTAGGACTTTAATTGTGTCTATATTTGTCCCAGATAAAGAATCCCGCTTATCTTTTGAGGGCTGTTGGCAGCGCTGGCTTCTTTGTTGTTGGGATCCTGCATGCTGCAGTGTGTTCTTTTGTCCACTATGACTCCTTCTAACCACTGTTTGACTAAAATAACGCTTATTACTGAAGTGGCTCTTGTTTCACGGTACATTGCACACCGAGCCCAGGGAAATAGGTGTGTGTATGTAAGACGCAGAAAGTATTAGCAGTGATATCGTGTTCGAGAGGCAGACAGAGAGAGACAGAATGGCCCAGTTTTGGCCTTCCAGAGTCGCTTGAAGTACGTTCATTTGAATGGAAACTGCACCTTAAAGCCGGGTCGCTTGGCTTTCTAGGCCTGAATATTGATGAGGTGTGTGTTGCATCATGCCTTGCATTAGTATCCGGACATGAAACAAAGTACCTGAGAACAAGGCTCAATTCTGAATAAGTCATGTTTACAAGAAGAATGAGCGTAAAAAGGAGAAAAAAGCGTGTGGTCTTGTGGAACCGAGAATTTCACAACAAGCTGCCTTGTAGAGCAAACTGTGTAGACTTGACAACAGTATACAAATAAACCATGTCTTTTTCATTTGATCAACAAAATGTCCATCTCATTATGTTTTAAAAGGGCTCAGTTAATCTTATATGTACACACACACACACATACACACGCACACACACATACAAACACACACATATAAAGTATATATATACATATATATGTATATGTATATATATATGTACATCTATGTATATATACCCACATATATGTACATATATATGTACATATATATATATATATATCCACATATACATTTATGTACATGTATATGTACATATATAGATGTATATCCACATACACATATATGTACATGTATATATATGTGTATATATATATATATATATATACACACACACATATATACACGTATACACATATATGTACATATATAAACATATACATATACAGTATGTACATGTACATATATATGTACATGTATGTACACATATACTTACATATATATATATGTAAATATATATATATATATATATATATATATATATATATATATATATATATATATGTGTGTGTGTGTGTGTGTGTGTAGGGCTGGGCGATATGGCCTTTTTTTGATATCTCAATATTTTTAGGCCATATTGCGATACACAATATATATCTAGATATTTTGCCTTAGCCTTGAATGAACACTTGTTGCATATAATGACAGTAGTACGATGATTCTATGTGTCTGCATTAAAACATTCTTCTTAATACTGCATTAATATATGCTATTTTTAAACTTTCATGCAGAGAGGGAAATCACAACTAAGTCAATTTAGCAACAGTGTATTTATTAAACAGTTATTGGCACAGTGGCACAAACATTCATGTCATTTCCAAACAGAAAGTGCAAGATTGTCAGACATTTTAAAACAAGCTATGAGTGCACTTTTGTGCATGATGTTACCAGGATGACATTTCAGAACAACAAAAAAATTAATGTGCACTTTTTGTACAGAACGCCACTACAATAGTTTAAAACAAATACAGTGCACTTTTCTGCATGATGTCACACAAGATATTTCAATAACTGTCAAATAAAAATGAGCTGCTTAATGTTGACAAATTTTTCATACGGTGTTGATCTGGAAATGTTTGCCTCGGCATTTTGATGGTATGGGCGTGTGGCACCGAATGTGTTGAAATGCGGAGTAACCACTCTTCATTCTCTAGCAGGTGACTTATCAAATGATGCTATATATTAGCAGTAATGCTACTTTTTTGTCCCACATTGGACCAATTACGGTTGTCTGTTCGAGATATTCCTACTTGAAGCCAAACCACCGCCAGTCGATGGACCCCCTGCTGTTTTTCTTGGGAATTAATTCTTCCTTCATTTGTTACCAAATTCGCACCTTCTTTCTCTCGTATTACCCCTCCGTTAGCACCACCGCTAACGTTACCCAGTCTGCTACCTCTCTGCTCCGCGAGGGCGTATAAGTATGTGACGTATGACGTGAAAGTATGTGACATATGTAAGAAACTGTGCTTGCTGTATGTGAGAAGGAGAGACAAGAAAGAGTGAGAAAAGCCTGTAGTGTAATGCCAGCAGCTAAAAACAACTGCGTGAGAACATATACTCCAATATCACCATATAGTCATTTTCCATATCGCACAGAGATAAACCCGCAATATATATCGAGCATATCGCCCAGCCCTATATATATATATATATATATATATATATATATATAAATATATATATATATATATATATATATGTGTGTGTGTGCGTGTATATACGTGTATATATATATATATATATATATATATATATATATAAAATCCCCTGATGATTGAGGGAACCCCTATGAAACTGTTCTGTAGAGATGAAGTAGTCTTGTGATTTTTCCCACACCTACATGTATATGTATATATATATATATATATATATATATATATATATATATATATATATATATATATATATATACAGTGTATATATATATATATATATATACAGTGTATATATGTATATATATATATATACATGTATGTATGTGTGTATATATATACATATGTGTGTATATATGTATATATATATATGTGCATGTATATATATTTACAGTATATGTGTATATATATATATATATATATATATATATATATATATATGTGTGTGTGTGTATATATACACACACACACACACCTTTATATATATATGTGTATGTATATATATATATATATATATATATATATATACGTACCTACCATAAGTGGGTTTTATCCGATTACTAGATTAATCGAAAAAACGAATTGATACATTACTCGATTACTAAAAAAAAATCAATAGCTACATCCCAACTCACAGGCTAACAGTTTTACCTTACCTAATGATTCTTAGGCTTTTTGACCTGGGGCCCAACTTCTGTAGTACAGAGGGGCCTGGGGCCCACTCCAATATTAACACTAAATTAGTAAACTTACTCTTATATCAAACCTACTTACAACCTCTGTCAAATGTCGAAAACTTGTGATTCAAACCTTCAGTAAGACTGATTAGAAAAATAAGTACTAACAAAATATACTGCAAAATAAGAAACAAGAAATTTCTGACATACATTCATGTTGTGCTAAAATAAACAAACTAAATTAATAATGCATATGTTTTTTCCTTAAATTGTCAATAAAATTGAAGTGCATATGAAGATACAGCCTACCTTTCACCACTTTAGTCATAGTTTTTGCTCTTAAGAAACTTATCTATGTCTTTAGCTCCATATGTCTTCTCTTTGTTATTGTCATTACTGCCACAAGTGGTGGAAACGTGTATTACAATCAAGCACCACTGCGGGCCATACGGACTCCAGCTGAGACCTCATGGGGCCCCACATGGCTCAACCGTGGTTAAAAAACACTGGCGTCCATAACCCACCACCCAAAACCTGCCATTGTCTTCACGGCACAATTGAGGCCATAAGAAAACACGTCAGGACGCTACACGCAGTGTTAGTTACGTTTTCACTCAAGACCAAGGCACATTGAACAAGCAAGTTCTCCAACACAATATTGGGCAGCGGGCGTGACAATGGTGCAGTCAATGGGTCATTGAATGCAACACCAGAGTGGAGCGGGGAAGTGGTTTAGGGTTACAAGCTACATGTGTGCCAAGGTTGCAGGCAGGAACTTGTCAAAGTTGTTTCAACACTGCACTCATCTTAAGACAATTTTTAATGAGTGAAGACTCTACAATAATTTCTAGGACTGGTTTTAATGAGTGAAAACAGTACAGTCATTTGTAAGACTGTTTTTAGTTCATGAAAACAGTAATTATTATTCGGACTGCTTTTAATGAGTGAAAACAGTACAATCATTTCTAGGACTTTTTTTAATGAGGGAAAACTCTACCATAATTTCTAGGACTGGTTTTAATGAGTGAAAACAGCACAATCATTTGTAAGACTCTTTTTAGTTCATGAAAACAGTACAGTTATTTCTAGGACTGTTTTTAATGAGTGAAAACAGTACAATCATTTGTTGGACTGTTTTTACTGAGTGAAAACTGTACAGTTATTTATAAAACTGTTTTAATGGGTGAAAACGGTACAGCTATTTAAAAGACTGTTTTTAATGAGTGAAAACAGTACAATCATTTCTAGGACTGCTTTTAATGAGTGAAAACAGTACAATCATTTCTAGAACTGTTTTTAATGAGTGAAAACCGTACAATCATTTCTAGGACTGTTTTTAATGAGTGAAAACAGTATAATCATTTCTCGGACAGTTTTTAATGAGTGAAAACACTACAGTCATTTATTTGTAAGACAATTTTAATGAGTGAAAACAGTTCAATTATTTCTTGGACTGTTTTTAATGAGTGAAAACAGTACAGTCATTTGTAAGACAGTTTTTAATGAGTGAAAACAGTACAATCATTTCTAGGGCTGTTTTTAATGAGTGAAAACAATCCAATCGTTTCTATGACTGCTTTTAATGAATGAAAACTGTACAGTTATTTAAAAGACTGTTTTTAATGAGTGAAAACAGTACAATCATTTCTAGGACTGCTTTTAATGAGTGAAAACAGCACAATCATTTGTAGAACTGTTTTTAATGAGTGAAAACAGTACAATCATTTGTAGGATTGTTTTTAATGAATGAAAACAGTATAATCATTTCTCGGACTGTTTTTAAAGAGTGAAAACACTACAGTCATTTGTAAGACAATTTTAATGAGTGAAAACAGTTCAATTATTTTTAGGATTGTTTTTAATGAGTGAAAGCAGTACAGTAATTTCTATGGCTGCTTTTAATGAGTGAAAACAATGCAATCGTTTGTAGGACTGCTTTTAATGAATGAAAACTGTACAGTTTTTTGTAAGACTGTTTTTAATGAGTGAAAACAGTACAATAATTTGTAGGACTTTTTTTAATGAGTGAAAACAGTACAATCATTTCTTGGACTGTTTTTAATGAGTGAAAACTGTATAGTTATTTATAAGACTTTTTTTAGTTAATGAAAACAGCAAAATTATTTCTAGTACAGTTTTTAATGAGTGAAAACAGTACAGTCATTTGCAAGACAGTTTTTAATGAGTGAAAACAGTACAATAATTTGTAGGACTGTTGTTAATGAGTGAAAACAGTACAATCATTTCTAGGACTGCTTTTAATGACTGAAGGTGGTAAAATCATTCCTTGGACTGTTTTTAATGAGTGAAAACTGTACAGTTATTTATAAAACTGTTTTTAGTTCATGAAAACTGTACTATTATTTCTAGGACTGTTTTTATTGAGTGAAAACAGTACAGTCATTTGTGAGACTTTTTAATGAGTGAAAACAGTACAATCATTTGTAAAACATGTCGAAGAGGTTAATTTAGCCTACTGACGTTTATTTATAAATGGTTGATTTATATAGGCTAGTAAGGTAAAGCGTTGTACCTGACAAGTTTCGGCTACCTTGCTTCTGCAGCCTTCATCAGAGGTGTTGTCACCTCTGATGAAGGCTGTGGCGCATGAGAAGCAGGTTTATTGGCCAAAAGGGAATAAGCGGTAGGAAATGGATGGTTGGATGGATGGATATGTTAAACACACGCAGAGTTAGACTGTGTTCAACGGAAGGAACACAACCTACAAGAGAGCACAGTCTGTTGTAGTCAAATTATCAAATTTATAAACGAGCTCAGTTTCCACATATTTCACTCTTAACATCTTGCCATGACTTCTCCTGCTTACTACTTGCTTGTACACATTGTACTACTTGCTTATACACCTTCTACTACTTGCTTTTACACCTTCCCCTGGATTGCAACTGCAGCTCTGTCTTGCAGAGGCGTGGCCTTACAATCAAGATCAGACAATTTCTAAATCTGGATCCAAAGTGTGGTCACTGGAAGAGCGAGCAGATATAAGTAGAGTATTATTATTATTATTAATATTATTATTATTATTATACATCTCAGGGCAGAGGAAATGTAAATGTTGAGTTGGGCTGTAACAGAGCTCATGTAGCACAATGTCAGAGTCCTATGTTAAGTTAAAGTTAAAGTTAAGTATGGGAGTTGGAGATGGCTTTGGAGCGACACGCTTGAAGTTCCACCCATACTGTATAGACTGTAGAACGGTCCTTTGAAGGTCCACACATACTGTATAGACCTTAGAACTGTTCTTTGAAGATCCACACATATCGAACATATAGGGGCGGCATGGCGTAGTGGGTAGAGCGGCCTGAGGGTTGCAGGTGCGCTTACCACCTATTGACATCCAAATCGCTGCCGTTGTGTCCTTGGGCACGACACTTCACCCTTTGCCCCCGGTGCCGCTCACACTGGTGAATGAATGATGAATGAATGATTGGTGGTGGTCGGAGGGGCCTTAGGCGCAAACTGGCAGCCACGCTTCCGTCAGTCTACCCCAGGGCAGCTGTGGCTACAGATGTAGCTTACCACCACTAGGTGTGAATGAATGATGGGTTCCCACTTCTCTGTGAGCGCTTTGAGTATCTAACAATAGAAAAGTGCGATATAAATCTAATCCATTGTTATTGTTATTATTACATGTCCTGTCCTCTGAAGGTCCACACATACTGTATAGACTGTAGAACAGTCCTTTGAAGGTCCACACATACTGTGTAGACCTTAGAACTGTTCTTTGAAGGTCCACGCATATAGAACATGTGTCCTGTCCTCTGAAAGTCCACACATACTGTATAGACTGTAGAACGGTCCTTTGAAGGTCCACACATACTGTATAGACCTTAGAACTGTTCTTTGAACGTCCACACATATAGAACATATGTCCTGTCCTCTGAAAGTCCACACATACTGTATAGACTGTAGAACGGTCCTTTGAAGGTCCACACATACTGAATAGACCTTAGAACTGTTCTTTGAAGGTCCACACATATAGAACATATGTCCTGTCCTCTGAAGATCCACACATACTGTATATGAAGGTCCACACATACTGTGTAGACTGTATAGATGAAATGCAGCTTTGCAAAAAGTGAATATTTGAAGAATTAGATGATAATACACTTTACACAGCGCAGTAATATGCAGAGTACGCTCCTCTTATTTGGAACAGCCATCCACCTTCAGCCTCGCTATTTCTGCAACGTCTTATTATGAAGCCTGCAGAACGTTGCAGGGATTACTTCACTCCACCATTTCCAGCCTTGGCAGGAGAGAAAAAATTGGAGAATTGGCTTGGAGACCACATGTCCTGGCTGCATAATAATAATAATAATAATAATAATAATAATAAGATGTTTAATAATAATAATAACAATCTAACTAACAGGCAGCTTACACTCTGTGTGTGTGTGTGTGTGTGTGTGTGCGTGTGTTAGTCTGTGGTGTGTGTGTGTGTGTTTATGTGTGTGGCGTGTGTGCGTCTGTGGGTTGTGTGTTGTGTCTGTAGTGTGTGTGTGTTTGTGTGTGTCTGTAGTGTGTGTGTGTGTGATGTGTTTGCATGCATGTGTGTGATGTGTGTGCTTGCGTGCGTGTGTGTGTGTGTGCGCACAATCATTTTCTTAGCATGGGTGTTGCCGCTAAGTGTGTCACGTGTGGTATGAGGGAGTGTGAGGTCACTAGGAAGCAGAATGGCTCATCATGTGACTTTAGAGGTGAAACGTGTGTGATGTTGTTGTGTAAAAACTGTGACTCAAAGATGTCGTTTTCTCTCAAATGTCAGAATAATGTGTGAGGATATGCAGACATCAACCTTCCACGGTTGTCTGAGTCATGATACACTAAAATGACATTATTGTCAGCAACATTGGTGTCAACAACGTCATTGTCAACAACATTGTTGTCAATAACATTATTGTCAACAAAGTTATTGTCAACAACCTCATTGTCAACAATGTTACTGTCAACATTATTGTGAACAATGTTATTGTCAACAACATTATTGTGAAAAATGTTATTGTCAACAAAATTATTGTAAACAATGTTATTGTCAAAAACATTATTCTCAACAATGTTATTTTCAACAACATTATTATCAACAAAGTTATTGTCAACAACATTATTATCAACAGTTATTGTCAACAACATTATTGTCAATAACATTACTATCAACAATGTTATTGTCAACAACATTATTGTGAATAATGTTATTGTCAACAACATTATTGTGAACAATGTTACTGTCAACAACATTATCGTCAACATTGTTATTGTCAACAACATTATCAATCAATCAATGTTTATTTATATAGCCCTAAATCACAAGTGCCTCAAAGGGCTGCACAAACCACAACGACATCCTCGGTAGGGCCCACATAAGGGCAAGGAAAAACTCACCCCAGTGTGACGTCGACCATGTTGACTATGAGTCACCTTGGAGAGGACCACATATGTGGGCCCCCCCAGGGGTTTAAAAGCAATGGATGTCGAGCGGATCGAACATGATATTGTGAAAGTCCAATCCATAGTGGATCTAACGTAACCGTGAGAATCAAGCCCAAAGTGGATCCAATATAGTAGCGAGAGTCCCATCAAAAGTGGAGCCAGCAGGGAATCATCCCAAGCGGAGGTGGATCAGCAGCGCAGAGATGTCCCTAACCGATGCATAGGCGAGGGGTTCATCTTGGGTCCCGACTCTGGACGAAAGGTCCATACTGGGTCCCGATTTTGGACAGCCAGTATTTCATCCATGGCCACCGGACCGGACCCCCTCTACAAGGGAGAGTGGGACAGAGGAGAAAAAGAAAAGAAACGGCAGATCAACTGGTCTAAAAAGGGGTCTATTTAAAGGCTATAGTATACGAACAAGTTTTAAGGTGAGACTTAAATGCTTCTACTGAGGTAGCATCTCGAACTGTTACCAGGAGGGCATTCCAGAGTACTGGAGCTCGAACAGAAATTGCTCTATAGCCCGTAGACTTTTTTTGGGCTCTGGGAATCACTAATAAGCCGGAGTCCTTTGAACGCAGATTTCTTGCCGGGACATATGGTACAATACAATCGGCAAGATAGGCTGGAGCTAGACCGTGTATTATATTATACGTAAGTAGTAAAACCTTAAAGTCACATCTTAAGTGCACAGGAAGTCAGTGCAGGTGAGCCAGTATAGGCGTAGTATGATCAAACTTTCTTGTTCTTGTCAAAAGTCTAGCAGCCGCATTTTGTACCAACTGTAATCTTTTAATGCTAAACATGGGGAGACCCGAAAATAATACGTTACAGTAAACGAGGCGAGACGTAACAAACGCATGGATAATGATCCCAGCGTCGTTAGTTGACAAAATGGAGCGAATTTTAGCAATATTACAGAGATGAAAGAAGGCCGTTTTAGTAACGCTTTTAATGTGTGACTCAAAGGAGAGTGTTGGGTCGAAGATAATACCCAGATTCTTTATCGAGTCACCTTGTTTAATTGTTTGGTTGTCAAATGTTAAAGTTGTATTATTAAATCGAGGTCGGTGTCTAGCAGGACCGATAATCAGCATTTCCTTTTTTTGGGCTTTGAGTTGCAAAAAGTTGGCGGACATCCATTGTTTAATTTCATTAAGACACGCCTCCGCTGACTACAATCCGGCGTGTTGGTCAGCTTTAGGGGCATGTAGAGTTGGGTGTCATCAGCATAACAGTGAAAGCTAACAACATATATTGTCAACAGGGTTATTGTCAACAACATTATTATCCACAAAGTTATTGTCAACATCATTATTGTCAACAATGTTATTGTCAACAACATTGTCAACAACATTATTGTCAACAATAGTATTGTGAACAACATTATTGTGAACAATGTTATTGTCAACAACATTATTGTGAACAATTTTACTGTCAACAACATTATTGTCAACAATGTTATTGTCAACAACATTATTGTCGACAACGTTATTGTCAACAACATTATTATCAACAAAGTTATTGTCAACAACATTATTGTCAACAATTTTACTGTCAACAACATTATTATCAACAATGTTATTGTCAACAACATTCTTGTCAACAATGCCCGACTGTAACTGAGATGGGCACCGGCGCCCCCCGCGACCCCAAAAGCGAATAAACTGTATAAATGGATGGCTGGATGTTTTTGTCAACAAGAAGGAAAAGGTCCATAAGCAGTAAGATGATGGTGTTACAGGACTGAAGTGAATGCTGTGAAACATATTGATTGGACAACAATAATCATTTAGCAGAAATGCATCTTCACCATCCTTCTAAATCTCCATGGAAAATAGGAAGAACAAATCCTGCACAAATCCACTCCCACACTTTCGGTCCACAATAATTGTTTTGTACATCCAACAAGACAAGGCCTGTAATGAGGATCCACTCATTTTCTCCTGTTTACTTTCTGTTAGTGTGTGTGTGTGTATGTGTGCACGCGCGAGAGGGTGTGTGTGTGTGCGTGAGTGCGTGCGTGTGTGTGCATGTGTGTGTGTGTATGTGCGTGTGTACATATATTGAACACATCTTCCTTTACTGCGTGAGGTCGGTGTCCGCCGTTTCCTTTACGTCCTAAAATGGACTAGAAAGGTTTGATCAGGACTACTTCCTGTGCGCTAGACGATTCCAGGCTGCAACTTCCAAGTCTGCATCCAGCACATGTTAATGACACTCCATGTGTCCTGAAATAATTGAAATGATCTGGCAGTAAAAGACAGTGATGGCTTTAATTAAGCCCAAGATGCTGTTTTATGTCTCTTTGTTTCTCCTGCCTTCTGTGTCCTTTCTGCCCCTCATCACTGACTCTTCTCCTGGCTTGGATTTAAATACACACATTTTGCATTGACATCATTACAAATTCATGTTTTAAATATATTTAGAATTAATATACTTAGTTTTACATGTTTTATTTTTTTTGTTTACATTAACGTGTGTGTGTTTGTTTGTGCGAGTGTTTGTGTGTGTGTGTGTGTGTGTGTATGTATATATATATATATATATATATATATATATATATATATATATATACACACATATATATATATATATATATGTGTATATATATATATATATACATATATATATATAAATATTAGTGGTGGGCAAATTAATGCGTTAATTATGAGTTAACTAATCAATCTATTAACGCCGACAATTATTTTATCGCACATTTGCGTATGTTGTTTACATGCTTTTATTTTTTTAACGCCTTTTCTTAACAAGATGGCGTCGCCCGGTGTCGAGGGGCTCTTGGTAAAGATGGTACATTTGGTAAAAATACCGGACAATTCTGCAAATTTCATGGCTGGCTTACAGTGTGGTCACTCCGGGATCACTTACGACCCCCAGACAATTCTGAATTTGGATAGATCGGGCCGTTTTGGACTGAATGACGCGTGCTTGCTAGACCGGCTAGCTAGCATGGGAATACTTTGCCGGCTACATCCAGCGGCCTGTGAAGCAGCGGAGTATATGTGTTGTCTGTCTATTTATGAATAATGCAGACGAGGAGTGTTGGCTGAGTTCTTAACGTTTGCTTTCAGAGCGTGCATATCACAACATACAAGATGCCGTCATAGCGACACACAACAACCTTTACCGGGCTACCGCGCATGCTCGTCACTCCTGTTGCATGCTGGGTAGGGTAGTTCTTTTTTTCCCTGGCTCATAACATCGCAATATAGTACCATGTATATGCGTTCAGTTTATCAAACCACCAAGCAAACAATCGGAAAATTCCCATCATATCAATTCCTGGCTATGGTCATAATTATTTTAATTGCACTACGCAGAATAAACACAACATTATTAATATTGCTACTACGGATAATTTGATCAAAAATTCCCTAAAACAGCCCACTACCTATAATATAGGTTTTTTGAACATAAGATCCCTGATAAAAAAAATGTTTCTGCTGTTACCTCAGATATTGCCTGTCCAGATGTTATGATTGTGGCTCAGAGATTTGTAAGTAGATTATATTTATTTTCCATAACAAACAGGATAACTTAAATACCCTGGCAGTGGTAGTAATAAGCTTAAATATTTGTATTTACATTTTTTGAGTTGATTTTCATAAAATATGCTATTTAACGGCTACTGTTTAACAAGGACTGATTTAAATTATGTTTGCACAACGAATGTTTTGGTGCTTTTGTTCATGTGGGGGAATATTCCAATAAAGGTGCACTACACACTACTTTTTAATTCATTATTGGGCTTTGCGTATACAATGCAGTTAATCGCAATTAATCAGAGAAATAGTGCGATTAACTTAGATTAAAATTTTTAATCGTTGCCCAGCCCTTATATATATATATATATATATATATGTGTAGGTGTGGGAAAAATCACAAGACTATATATATATATATATATATATATATATACATATATATATATATATATATATATATATATATATATATACATATAGTTGTGGGAAAAATCACAAGACTACTTCATCTCTACAGAACTGTTTCATGAGGGGTTCTCTCAATCATCAGGAGATTTAGGGAACCCCTCATGAAACAGTTCTGTAGAGATGAAGTAGTCTTGTGATTTTTCCCACACCTACATATTGCACTCAACCACGGTATCGAGCACTATTCTCTGGATAATCCAATCAAGACATATATATGTACATATATATATCCATCCATCCATCCATTTTCTACCGCTTATTCCCTTTTGGGGTCACGGGGGCGCTGGCGCCTATCTCAGCTACAATCGGGCGGAAGGCGGCGTACACCCTGGACAAGTCGCCACCTCATCGCAGGGCCAACACAGATGGACAGACAACATTCACACTCACATTCACACACTAGGGCCAATTTAGTGTTGCCAATCAACCTATCCCCAGGTGCATGTTTTTGGAGGTGGGAGGAAGCCGGAGTACCCGGAGGGATCCCACGCATTCACGGGGAGAACATGCAAACTCCACACAGCCCATATATATATACATATATATGGGCTTCACGGTGGCAGAGGGGTTAGTGCGTCTGCCTCACAATACGAAGTCCCTGCAGTCCTGGGTTCAAATCCAGGCTCGGGATCTTTCTGTGTGGAGTTTGCATGTTCTCCCCGTGAATTCGTGGGTTCCCTCCGGGTACTCCGGCTTCCTCCCACTTCCAAAAGACATGCACCTGGGGATAGGTGGATTGGCAACACTAAATTGGCCCTAGTGTGTGAATGTGAGTGTGAATGTTGTCTGTCTATCTGTGTTGGCCCTGCGATGAGTAGGCGACTTGTCCAGGGTGTACCCCGCCTTCCGCCCGATTGTAGCTGAGATAGGCGCCAGCGCCCCCGCGACCCCAAAAGGGAATAAGCGGTAGAAAATGGATGGATGCATATATATATATGTTCAGTACAGGCCAAAAGTTCGGACACACCTTCTCATTTCAATGTGTTTTTTTTATTTTCATGACTATTTACATTGTAGATTGTCACTTAAGGCATCACAACTATGGCACCTGTGAAGTGAAAGTGAGGTAACTACCTCTTGAAGCTCATGCGGAGAATGCCAAGAGTGTGCAAAGCCGTAATCAGAACAAAGGTTGGCTATTTTGAAGAAACTAGAAAATAAAACGTGTTTTTGGTTATTTTACCTTTTTTAGTTAAGTACATATCTCCACATATGTTCATTCAGAGTTTTGATGTGACAATCTACAATGTAAATAGTCATGAAAAAAAATAATAATAATAAAAATAAAAATGAAAACTCAGATTTATATTGCGTTTTTCTAAACACTCAAAGGGCTCACAGAGAAGTGGGACTCAACATTCATTCACACCTGATGGTGGTAAGCTACATCAGTAGCCACAGCTGCCCTGGGGTAGACTGACGGAAGCGTGGCTGCCAGTTTGTGCCTACGGCCCCTCCGACCACCACCTATCATTCATTCATCATTCATTCACCAGTGTGAGCGGCACCGGGGGCAAAGGGTGAAGTGTCCTGCCCAAGGACACAATGGCACCGATTTTTTGGATGTCAATAGGTGGGAAGCGAACCTGCAACCCTAAGGTTTCTGGCCGGCCGCTCTACACACTATGCCATGCCGCCCCAAACACATTTAATGAAGAGAAGGTGTGCCCAAACTTTTGGCCTGTACTGTATATATATATATATATATATATATATATATATATATATATATATATATATATATATATATATATATATATATATATATATATATATATATATATATATATATATATATATATATATATATATATATTTGCACTTGAGTTGGTGATGTATGATTTAGATGCAGCTGCTCGGCCATGGAAACCCATTCCATGAAGTTCTCTGCGTACTGTACGTTGGCTGATTGGTAGGTGACATGAAGTTTGGAGCCCTGTAGCAACTGACTGTGCAGAAAGTCCTTGCACTATGCGCTTCAGCAACCGCTGACCCCTCTCTGTCAGTTTACCAGGCCTACCACTTGGTGGCTGACTTGCTGTTGTTCCCAAACTCTTCACTTTTCTTATAATAAAGCCAACAGTTGACTTTGGAATATTTAGGAACGAGGTCATTTCATGACTGGATTTGTTGCACAGGTGGAATCCTATGACAGTTCCACGCTGGAAATCACTGAGAGCGGCCCATTCTTTCACATGCCTAAGTGCTTGATTTGATACACCTGTGGCCGGGCCAATTGATTAAGACACCTGATTCTCATCATTTAGATGGGTGGCCAAATACTTTTGGCAATGTAGTGTATGTATTTGTATGTGTATATATATATATATATATATATATATATATATTGCTCAGCTGCATTCAGGCGGAAGGCGGTGTACACCCTGGACAAGTTGCCACGTCATCACAGGGCAAACCCTGATAGACAGACAACTTTCAAACTCACATTTACACACGAGGGACTATTTTAGTGGCAGGATCGAACCCAGGACCTTCATATTGTGAGGCTGACGCACTAACCCCTTTTCCACCATGCTGTCCGAATTGTACAATTAACGAATTACATTTTTTGTGAAGTGAAGTGAATTATATTTATATAGCCCTTTTCTCTAGTGACTCAAATCATTTTTACATAGTGAAAGCCAATATCTAAATTCCATTTAAAGCACTGTGGGTGGCACTGGGAGCAGGTGGGTCAAGTGTCTTGCCCAAGGACACAACAGCAGTGACTAGGATGGCGGAAGCGGGAATTGAACCTGGAACCCTCAAGTTGCTAGCACGGCCACTCTACCAACTGAGCTATAGCGCCCCAGTAAAATGATAAAGTAAATAAAGTGATGAGTGCAAGAATTAGTGAGGAGACTTTGACTAGTGGTCTGTCTGGCTAATGACACATCAAAAAACATCCTGACTGGACTTTAGATGAAACTGTAAGCAAGTTAGTGACATGCATGCACATAAGACATTTGAAAACATCTTCTTATATGCATCGGTGTTTAACTATTGAACTCTTATTTTAAGTTCATTTAAAAGTGTCTAATAACCTGATTAATCATAAATAATGCAAGTTCAAAAGTGAAAGCTAATCTGATTAAAAAGAATCATTTGAAATAAAATATAGTAGCAAAAAGATTGTTTGAATGGGGAATTTTCGTATGTTGCTAATATCCACATCATGTTTCTTAGCTGCTCAAAGGTTTAAAATCGTCTTAAAATTGGCATTATAACTTGGCTAAGGTGCCAACAACTTCTTCCATTTCCTGGGGTGTGTGAGTGACAGGAAGAAAAGCTCTGAATAAAAAACTCTTGACCCCAAATATAAGAAGGCTTGTGTATAAGTTGGTAGTTCACCTAGCTGACCTGCAGGTTATACCCAGTTGGAAAAGCCTCCAGAACCTTGTCCTCCTGAAAAGATGTGCAGTATTGCAGACATGAACACTTTTCCTCTTGTTCCTGACATTCCAGGTGAGCCGAAGCCTGCTGGCTCCGCTGTCGCTGGACATCGCAGGGGACCCAGACAGTGACCGGGCTTTAGGCAAACAGCGCCTCAGCGTTGCCATCGGTGTGCTGGCTGGAGCAGCAGCCGTCATCTTGGTCATCCTCCTTGTGGTCACCGCCAGGCAATGTGGCACCCAAGGCAAGAATGGCTACGAGGCCGGCAAAAAGGAGCCAGAGGAAGACTTCTTCAGTCCTTCGGGGGCTCAACCGCAGGTGGGCCGTGGCGGCGGATCCGACCGAGGCCGTAAACCTCGACGGGACAAACGCAATGGAAGCGGTGGCGGTGTAGCAGCTGCAGGTGCCAAATCGGACAGGTCCCTATACAGCGGCATCGTCACTGTCAACGGACTTCGCCGCCACGGCAACGAAGAGGAGGAGGAGGATATAAGCGGTGCGAGCGAGCGCCTGGCAGCACGTTACTGCGCCGTAGACGGTGATCCCGGCAGCCCGAGGATGGGTGGCGGCAGAAGACACCAGTCCAGCCCAGATTTGGCCAGACACTACAAGTCCAGCTCGCCTCTCCCGGCCGTCAACCTCCAGCCTCACTCGCCTCCGGCCGAGGGGAAGAAACACCAGGCGGTCCAGGAGCTACCGCCCTCCAACACCTTCGTGGGCAGCGGGGGCTGCGTGGGTAGCACTGCTTCCAGCAGCAGTAGCGGCAACGGCGACGCCATGTCCTTGGGATCCGACCAGTGCTCAGAGTATGGCTGCCAGACCGGGAACAGGTACAACAAACAGGTAAGACACCTTGGAAGTGTGACACTCCTTTGTTTCCATTGTAAACTATGCAGAACGTCCCCACTTCTTTCTGAAATGCTCCTTGTCCGCTTCCTCGCCAGCTTCATTTCTTCTTATTCAGGCATCTGCCGACATCCGCCGCTCACATCTAAAGACCGCCGTGCCTTGTGTGCGTGTGTATGGGGTTTGTGCATCTTAAGGCATGTGTCGCCTGAATGTGCGCATTAGCCACATGGAACACAAGGAAGGAGTTTTTTGTAAACCCTGTGAAGTTCAGATGGACATCCACGCAGGGAGTGGGCGTTTAGTTGCCACCAAAAGACTAATTATTCACTTTGCCTTGTCAAGCTGTTTTCTTTCTTGATTCCAGCCAAGATATGTGTTTCCGTGAGAAAGATCAGTTGCACAGCTAATGAAGGTTGTGACTTGTGCAGGAAGTTCAAAGCCTGCTGACAAATAAATACGGTAGGGAGACTGTCGGAGCCAACCTTCCACCCACGCGCTCAGGCAGCATCTATCGTCTGAAGACACAGCAGGGTGTCTCTAGTCCGAGGGGAGTTCTGCTCTGAGTGATGCTTGAGTGACAGCTAACCCCTCTTAAAGGGGCAGCCTCTTGTTTCCATGACTGACAGCTCTACATTTATCCTCCCCGTGGTGAGAAAGTGCTGATGTGGTCATTAAAAGGGAACCAGAGGAGCTTCTTAGGCTAATCAATTCATACACAGGCCCCGTTCATCCTGCTCAACACGCACACACACACGCACTAATATGCACACACACACACACTTCGGAGGTTAATCCATTACGGAGTCAATCCTCTTAATCTGCCTTTCAGAGTAAGAAAATGCTGACTATGAGAGTTTCTCTCTTCATGCCTACGGACACACAGACAGACCTACGGACACACAGACAGATTTACGAGCACACAGACAGACCTACGTGCACACAGATATACCTACGTACACACAGACAGATCTACGTGCACACAGACAGACCTACGGACACACAAACTGACAGCCTAATGAATAATTGATGGAATAGAGTAATTAACTCTGCTTCGTCCACCTCCAAAATATCTCACACCCAGTGGCTCCGTGCTTTGAAGCTGCTTGTACGTGTCGGAGGTGGTTAACACAAACACTCGCCTGACTGGTGCGGGCCCGACTGTGCAGGCGGGACGACATCGTTCAAATGGATTTGATATGTGATAGACAGACTGGGTTCTAGAGAGTGTGAGGCTGACAAGGAGTGTTGGAGACCATATAGGAGGCTACAAAGACGGGAGATGACGCAAACAAGTTCAAAGCTACTTTACTGGGTCAGGAGAGAAGATGTCATCATTTGATCTGGCCCACCAGGGAGCTCCAAATAGGGGAGAAATATGACAGAAAAGTGGTTGCATCAGATAAAAACAATCAGTGTCTTTGGCTCTTTAAAGTCCTCCACAGCTGTTGTGTTTTTGTCTGGACCATCTGTCCCTGAAATATATTCCTAACATCTGGAACAAATGATGTCACATGTCACAAGGGCGAAGTTCAAGCGATTTAAAATGTGTGTACTAATGAATGTTGCTGCACTATTCATCCGCATTGACATTTTACTAACTTTTCTACGTATTTGTCTCCTTGCACAAACTTTTAGGAATCCAACTTTAACAAACTGATTTTTTCTCCATCCATCCATTTTTTACTGCTTGTCCCTCTCAGGTTCGCAGGGGGTGCTGTCGGCTTATCCCAGGTGCATTCGAACGGAAGGTAGTGTACACCCTGGATAAGTGTCAACCTTAAGCCTCACAATACCAAGGTCCTGGGTTCAATCCTGTGCTTGGGATATTTTTGTGTGGAGTTTGCATGTTCTCCACGTGAATATGTGGGTTCCCTACGGGTACTCCGGCTTCCTCCCACCTCCAAACACATGCACCTGGAAATAGGGTGATTGGCAACACTAAATTGGCTGAATGTTGTCTGTCTATCCGTGTTGGCCCTGTGATGAGGCGGCGACTTGTTCAGGGTGTACAAACCTTCCGCCAAAATGCAGCTGAAATAGGCTCCAACACCCCTCGCGACCCCGAAAGGATGTATGTATGTGTCTAGCATTAAAAGATTACAGTTGGTACGAAATGCGGCTGCTGGACTTTTGACAAAAACAAGAAAGTTTGATCACATTACGCCTGTACTGGCTCACCTGCACTGGCTTCCTGTGCACTTAAGATGTGACTTTAAGGTTTTAATACTTACGTATAAAATACTACACGGTCTAGCTCCATCCTATCTTGCCGATTGTATTGTACCATATGTCCCGGCAAGAAATCTGCGTTCAAAGGACTCCGGCTTGTTAGTGATTCCCAATGCCCAAAAAAAGTCTGCGGGCTATAGAGCGTTTTCCGTTCGGGCTCCAGTACTCTGGAATGCCCTCCCGGTAACAGTTCGAGATGCCACCTCAGTAGAAGCATTTAAGTCTCACCTTAAAACTCATTTGTATACTCTAGCCTTTAAATAGACTCCCTTTTTAGACCAGTTGATCTGCCGTTTCTTTTCTTTTTCTTCTATGTCCCACTCTCCCTTGTGGAGGGGGTCCGGTCCGATCCGGTGGCCATGTACTGCTTGCCTGTGTATCGGCTGGGGACATCTCTGCGCTGCTGATCCGCCTCCGCTTGGGATGGTTTCCTGCTGGCTCCGCTGTGAACGGGACTCTCGCTGCTGTGTTGGATCCGCTTTGGACTGGACTCTCGCGACTGTGTTGGATCCATTGTGGATTGAACTTTCACAGTATCATGTTGGACCCGCTCGACATCCATTGCTTTCCTCCTCTCTAAGGTTCTCATAGTCATTATTGTCACCGATGTCCCACTGAGTGTGAGTTTTCCTTGCCCTTATGTGGGCCTACCGAGGATGTTGTGGTGGTTTGTGCAGCCCTTTGAGACACTAGTGATTTAGGGCTATATAAGTAAACATTGATTGATTGATTGATTGATTGATATATGTATATATATATATATATATATATATATATATATATGTGTATATATATATAAATATATATATATATGTATATATATATATATATATATATATATATATATATATATATATATATATATATATATATATATATATATATATATATATATATGAGGTCAGGAAAAAACACAAGAGGCTATATCATCCCGACAAGCCTGTTTACAGGCTTTTTTCCTGACCTAATGTAATACCCCTGTATTGAGCACTGTATAACGGATAAACCACAGTAACCTCAACTATATATATATATATATATATATATATATATATATATATATATATATATACATCGATTCGAATACGTTGTGCGATTCAGAATTGATTTTCATTTTTTTTAAAATCGATTCTTTTTTCATTTATTTATTTTTTAAAATCAATCCATCAAACCACCATACCGTAACAATGCAATCCAATTCCAAAACCAAACCTGACCCAGCAACACTCAGAACTGCAATAAAAAGAGCAATTGAGAGGAGACACAAACACGACACAGAACAAACCAAAAGTAGTGAAACAAAAATGAATATTATCAACAACAGTATCAATATTAGTTTTAATTTCAGCATAGCAGTGATTAAAAATCCCTCATTGACATTATCATTAGACATTTATAAAAAATTTAAAAAAAGAACAATAGTGTCACAGTGGCTTACACTTGCATCGCATCTCATAAGCTTGACAACACACTGTGTCCAATGTTTTCACAAAGATAAAATAAGTCTTATTTTTGGTTCGTTTAATAGTTAAAACAAATTTACATTATTGCAATCAGTTGATAAAACATTGTCAATTATAATTATAAAAGCTTTTAAAAAAAAATGTACTACTCTGCGAGCATATCAGCAGACTGGCGTTGATCCTGCTGAAATCCTATCAATTGAATGAATACAGAATCGTTTTGAATTGGAAAAATATCATTTTTAAATCGAGAATCGCGTTGAATCGAAAAAATCGATATATTATCAAATCGCGACCCAAGAATCGATTTTGAATCGAATCATGAGACACACAAAGATTTGCAGCCTTAATATATATATATATATATACATATCTATATATATATATATATATATATATATATATATATATATATATATATATATATATATGTATTTACACATATCAGAATCAGCTTTATTGTCATTACGCAGGGTAACGATATAGATATATATACACACATGTATCTATATATTTATATATATATAGGTGTGTGTATATATATATATATATATATATATATATATATATTTTTTTTTTTTTTTTAAATGTATTTATTCATTTTTTCACGAGCAGAGCGTGATAATTTAATGTTGTCTAATATTCAGTGTTATTTTAGTATTCATATTCATGTAAATCTCTAGTTTGTTAATTGTTAATAATATTGTGGATGAGATCCACAATATTAAGGCTCCGGATGCTGTGGGGCTGTCTTGGTTGACAAGACTCTGCAGCATTGCGTGGACATCGGGAGCAGCTCCAGGGAGGTAGTTCCTCTCTTAAAACACGGGAACCAGAGAGTTTGCTCCAACATAGTGGGATCAGACTCCTAAGTCTATTCAGATGTAATACCTAGTCGAAACCTCGGATTCAGGAATAGCAGTGCGGTTTTCATCCTGGTAGGGCAGGTTAAGTCCTTGAGAGTGGATGGGAGTTTGCCTAACCAGTCTACATGTGCTTTGTGGACTTGCGGAAGGCATTCGACTATGTCCCGCTGAAGGTCCTGTGGGGAGTGCTCAGAGAGTATGGGGTATTGGAGATGCTGATTGTGGCAGTCCACTTACTTAATGTTTGGAGTCAGAGCTTGGTCCGCATTGCTACCAGTATGTTGGACCTGTTCCCAGTGAGGGTTGGACTCTGCCAGGGCTTCGCTTTTTCACAGATTCTGTTTACAACTTTTATGGACAGAATTTCTCAGGGTGTTGAGGGAATCTTGTTTGGTAGTTTCAGGATTAGGTCCCTGCTTTTTGTATATGATGTGGTCCTGCTTGCTCCATCTGGGTGGGATCTTCAGCTCTCACTGGAATCATATTGCAGCTGAGTCTGAAGCGACATAGGTAAAAATCAGCATTTCCAAGTCCGAGTCCATGGTTTTCACCTGGAAAAGGGTGGAATGCGATCTCTGGGTTGTGGAAGAGACCCTGCCCCAAGTGGAGGAGTTGAAGTACCTCAGAGCGTTGTTCATAAGGGAGTAAAGAGAGTATCATGAGATCGACAGGGGGATCTGTACAGAGTCTGCAGTGATGCGGCCTGTGTATCTACCCATTGTGGTGAAGAAGGAACTGAGCCGGAAAGCAAAACTCTCAATTTACCGGTTGATCTACGTCCATATCCTCACCTATGGTCATGAGCTTTGGGTTATGACCGAAAGGACAAGATCATGGGTACTGAAATGAGTGTCCTCTGCCGGGTAGTAGGGTTCTCCCTTCGAGATAGGGAGAGAAGCTCTGCTCCTCCACATGGAGAGGAGCCAGAGGAGGTGTTTAGGGCATCTGGTCAGGATGCCGTTCTAACTACTCCCTGGAGAGGTGTTTAGAGGGTGTCAAACCAGTAAGAGGCCACGGGAAGGACCAAGGACATGTGGGGACTATGCAATCTTTTTTGCCCAGGAGATGCCACATGGCATTAACCTATATTTTTCAATTGCGTTTACGACTCCTTGGAAAATCAATGACCAGGATAAAAACCCCGGTCATTCAAGGTCACATTAAAGAGTTTGTTCTGGTAAAAACACAAATATCTCTAACAAATAGGACTGAAAATGGCTTTCACGAAAATGGTGGTTGTGAGAGGAGGACAAGGAGAATGAGAGTGGAGATGTGGGTCATCAGGATACCCCTTGGCATCAGGACTTGGTCATGACCACAGTGGTCACATGGCACACAAGTCAATATGGGCAAATGGCCTTGTTTTGCCCTCAGACCACCGCGCGAGCACACACACACACACACACACACACACACACATTATGTTTCCTTTTATTGCTGCAGTGTAATCTTTACTTAAACGTTTTTTCTTTTTTCCTCCAATTGGACTTTCACTTTTCGCCGCTTGTTTTGATCTCCCGCAGTGTTCCCCGTACGTGACATTTGTGTTGTGTTGCTGTGTTCGCCATATGTGACGTTTGTGTTGTGTTGCTGTGATCACCGTATGTGACGTTTTTGTCGTCCCTCAGTCCGCACTCACCTCCAAGGCATGGAGTCAGCGTTTTCAGCATTTTTGTCCTCTCTGTGTGTGAGGGGGCCACAAAGGGGCTATTGAACCCCGGACACACACACACACACACACACACACACACACACACACACACACACACACACACACACACGCACACGCACACGCACACACACACACACACACACACACACACACACACATGTGAGGACTAATCAATGCCCCGTTAGCAAGGCCAAGACTCCAGTGAAGGTGCAGTTTCAGTGCCGTGGATGACAAAAGCTGAGAAGGTCATTGCGCGCCAAGGACAAACTGAGCGATGAATAATCCGGATGGTCTTGTTCATCTAATTGTGGACGGATGTGGCTGAAGCGATTAGGTCTAAAGGATTATAAAATTGAAAAGCAGCTTTTCATTTCTGCCAAATCCCCTCCGGATTAAACATGACGAGCGTTTGTCATGGCCGGCGTGTCACTTTAAGGTGGAAGGGGTGAAGGCGCTGTCAGCCATGTATCACGCCGCCCCTCCCCGTCTTGGCTCCGGCTGTTACCCAGCGACCCGTAACCCCCTGTCAGCGCGACAGCAACACACTGACACCTTCATTAAAGTCAGGGGCAGGGGTGACCTAGGTGGGGAGGTGATGAGGCGGGAGGGTTAGTAGGACAAGGTAAGCCAAGCGTGGATGGCCCAATGAGTGCATCTAGTGACCTGGAGTCAGATCGCTGAAGGGAGGAGGAAGTATGTGCGGCCATGATGGAGTAAGTGCACACCAGGGTGGGAAGAAGGATTGGGAGGACAGGGTTGAAGAAAGGTTCAAATGGATACAGATGCACATTTGTGTTGAGAGCCTTGCCAGTGCTGATTTACACTTGACTCTTTTGGGAACATCACCAGGGAACATTTAGGGTTTAAAGGGACCGCCGTTGTTCAAACTAAAGATTGCCTCCTGCACTTTTTCATCCCACGCACAATCTTTAGTCAGTTAACAAATCCTCTTACCAAATGTAATGGGTTTTTCCTAAAAAACAGAAAGGTAGTGGGACTTAACCCAGGAAGAGAAACTAGAAGAACAAATGGTCACACTAGGTGATGGCTAACGATGGGTACTTTTATGGGCACCCTTCAAATTTAAAAAAATAAGTCTCTACTTTTCTAAAATTTGCCAGCGCGATGCTAAATTACATCCATTTTTTCCATATACATGCCACTGATAAGCATTAGCGATACATGGCTATTTCAACACCTCCAAATTCGAAAATTAAAATTACAATTACCGTATTTCCTTGAATTGCCGCCGGGTATATAGTATGCGCCTGCCTAGAATTACTGCCGGGTCAAACCCGTTTCGCAAAATAATTAGCGCATGCTTAACATTACCGCCGGCTCAGGATTAACACCACGTCAAACTCCATCCATCCATCCATCCGTTTTCTACCGCTTATTCCCTTTTGGGGTCGCGGGGGGCGCTGGTGCCTATCTCAGCTACAATCGGGCGAAAGGTGGGGTATACCCTGGACAAGTCCGGAACAAACTCGTTCCGCAAAATATTTTTTTTATTAACGCATGTCTAGAATTTCCGCCGGGACAAATTCGTCACGTCACGAGTGACACTCTACCTGTCATCATTTTCAAAATGGAGAAGGCTGATTTCAATCATTTGAAATCGCATAAAGGGAAGAAGATTAAGAGCTATTCAGTAGGATTTAAGGTCCAAGCTATTGAATGTGCTAAAAAGAACAGTAAGCAGCTACGTTTTATTAATATACCGTAGCTGCGTGTGTCAAATATGAGTCATTAAATGACTTCCGCCTTCTGGTGGTAGAGGGCGCTAGTGATCTTTCTTGAGACTACTCGGCTGCAGAAGAAGTGACAACAAGCAGCAAGAGTGAGCAGTGTGTGTTTATTTTTTCCTCTCGCTTGCACTTTTAACATGGAGAATTACATATCTAAAATAAAACAGTTTTCTAAACTGGACTTTAAATTGAAGCAGGAGGTAATAAAAGAAGATCTCCATCGAGACAGAGAGACTTTTAAAACTGAAGAAAGATAAGGAAGACTTCTATAAACAAGTTATCGATGTTTTTGATCAGAAGGAACTGCGCATGTACTTCATTTATAAGTAAAAGTAAGACCATAATAAAGTTTTATTTTTTTATTAAATGTGCTTTTCATGATGGTGTCCTTACATCACAATCAAATGTTTAAGCGCAGGCCTAAATTTACCGCATGCCTTTGGTAAGGGCGGAGAGAGAAGAGGTATTAAATTAATTAGCGTCCCGGCAGCATTTCAAGGAAATACGGTAAGATGCACGTTAAAATCCAACAGCTGGTGTGCAATAAATACAATACTTACGGTATCAGCACTTTTTAAGACACAACATATGACCACACTGGCACATTCAGCTTCACAGCAGAGACTACTTACTCCCTGATGAGGCAACACGCTGCACTACTGCCATCTATAGTTTTGGAATTGCAACTGCATGCAAAGTCTACTATACAATAATTTAAAAAAGACGTTGAAAAGTAAGAAAGTAAGATTTAGCAACTGGACACCACAGTTATCATAATCATCTCATGGTTTAATGTTGTATTAAAATATGTTTTATTAAAAAGAAATGTAAGAAAGCCAGACTTAGCAACTGGACACCACAGTTATCATAATCATATCATTATTGAAAATTGAATAAAAATGAGTTTTATTAAAGAGCAGTTAACATTTATTTCCATGATAAAACACAAAATAATACTGAAAATTGGTACTGTTAAGGACCATTGCTAAATCACAGGTACAAGGAATTGGTGCTGCATCTGTTCAAGTGTAAAAGCTACTCTTCCCTACATGCAAGTCTGCAAGGTCATTTGCACTTTGTGGATTATTTTGAGTTGTTGGCCTACCATACAGAATCACATTGCAGTTCATCCATGACGTGACTACGTTGCACACATCTACCAAGCCCTGGTTTATCATCCATGCCAGAGGATGTGTGCTGAGCTTGAGCATTGATCAGAGTGCTAGCAAGTACCAAACATGCAGAACTTCATGTGTAGTGGGCCCACGCATGCTATGTAGGTATGTAGTGGGCCCAAGCATAATATGAAGGTGTGTAGTGGACCCAAGCACGCTATGAAGATGTGTAATGGGCCTAAGCATGCTATGTAGGTGTGTAGTGGCCCCAAGCACGCTATAAATGTGTGTAGTGGGCCCAAGCAAGCTATGAAGGTGTGTAGTGGCCCCAAGCACGCTATAAATGTGTGTAGTGGGCCCAAGCAAGCTATGAATGTGTGTAGTGGCCCCAAGCACGCTATAAATGTGTGTATTGGGCCCAAGCAAGCTATGAAGGTGTGTAGTGGGCCCAAGCAGGCTATGAAGGTGTGTAGTGGGCCCAAGCACGCTATGAAGGTGTGTAGTGGGCCCAAGCACGCTATTAAGGTGTGTAGTGGGCCCAAGCACGCTATGTAGGTGTGTAGTGGGCCCAAGCACGTTATGAAGGTGTGTAGTGGGCCCAAGCACGCTATGTAGGTCTGTATTGGACCCAAGCACCCTATGAAGGTGTGTAGTAGACCCAAGCACACTATGAAGGAATGTGGTGGGCCCAAACACGCTATGAAGGTGTGTAGTGGGCCCAAGCACGCTATGTAGGTGTGTAGTGGGCCCAAGCACGCTATGAAGGTCTGTAGTGGGGCCAAGCACGCTATGAAGTTGTGTAGTGGACCACGCACCCTATGAATGTGTGTAGTGGACCCAAGCACGTTATGAAGGTGTGTAGTGGGCCCAAGCACGCTATGAAGGTGTGTAGTGGACCACGCACCCTATGAATGTGTGTAGTGGACCCAAGCACGTTATGAAGGTGTGTAGTGGGCCCAAGCACGCTATGAAGGTGTGTAGTGGACCACGCACCCTATGAATGGGTGTAGTGGGCCCAAGCACGCTATGAAGGTGTGTAGTGGACCCAAGCATGCTATGTACGTGTGTAGTGGGCCCAAGCACGCTATGAAGGTGTGTAGTGGACCCAAGCACGCTATGTAGGTGTGTAGTGGGCCCAAACACGCTATGAAGGTGTTTAGTGGACCACGCACCTTATGGATGCGTGTAGTGGACCCAAGCACGCTATGATGGTGTGTAGTGGACCCAAGCACGCTATGAAGGTGTGTTGTGGGCCCAAGCACGCTATGAAGGTGTGTAGTGGACCACGCACCCTATGAATGGGTGTAGTGGGCCCAAGCACGCTATGAAGGTATGTTGTGGACCCAAGCATGCTATGTACGTGTGTAGTGGGCCCAAGCACGCTATGAAGGTGTGTAGTGGACCCAAGCACGCTATGTACGTGTGAAGTGGGCCCAAGCATGCTATGAAGGTGTGTAGTGGACCACGCACCCTATGAATGTGTGTAGTGGGCCCAAGCACGCTATGAAGGTGTGTAGTGGACCATGCACCCTATGAATGGGTGTAGTGGGCCCAAGCATGCTATGAAGGTGTGTAGTGGACCACGCACCCTATGAATGGGTGTAGTGGGCCCAAGCACGCTATGAAGGTGTGTAGTGGGCCCAAGCACGCTATGAAGGTGTGTAGTGGACCACGCACCCTATGAATGCGTGTAGTGGACCCAAGCACGCTATGAAGGTGTGTAGTGGACCCAAGCACGCTATGTACGTGTGTAGTGGGCCCAAGCACGCTATGAAGGTGTGTAGTGGACCACGCACCCTATGAATGTGTGTAGTGGACCCAAGCACGCTATGATGGTGTGTAGTGGACCCAAGCACGCTATGAAGGTGTGTTGTGGGCCCAAGCACGCTATGAAGGTGTGTAGTGGACCACGCACCCTATGAATGGGTGTAGTGGGCCCAAGCACGCTATGAAGGTGTGTAGTGGACCCAAGCATGCTATGTACGTGTGTAGTGGGCCCAAGCACGCTATGAAGGTGTGTACTGGACCCAAGCATGCTATGTACGTGTGTAGTGGGCCCAAGCACGCTATGAAGGTGTGTAGTGGACCACGCACCCTATGAATGTGTGTAGTGGACCCAAGCACGCTATGATGGTGTGTAGTGGACCCAAGCACGCTATGAAGGTGTGTTGTGGGCCCAAGCACGCTATGAAGGTGTGTAGTGGACCATGCACCCTATGAATGTGTGTAGTGGACCCAAGCACGCTATGATGGTGTGTAGTGGACCCAAGCACGCTATGAAGGTGTGTTGTGGGCCCAAACACGCTATGAAGGTGTGTAGTGGACCATGCACCCTATGAATGGGTGTAGTGGGCCCAAGCATGCTATGAAGGTGTGTAGTGGACCACGCACCCTATGAATGTGTGTAGTGGGCCCAAGCACGCTATGAAGGTGTGTAGTGGACCATGCACCCTATGAATGGGTGTAGTGGGCCCAAGCATGCTATGAAGGTGTGTAGTGGACCACGCACCCTATGAATGGGTGTAGTGGGCCCAAGCACGCTATGAAGGTGTGTAGTGGGCCCAAGCACGCTATGAAGGTGTGTAGAGGACCACGCACCCTATGAATGCGTGTAGTGGACCCAAGCACGCTATGAAGGTGTGTGGTGGACCCAAGCACGCTATGTACGTGTGTAGTGGGCCCAAGCACGCTATGAAGGTGTGTAGTGGACCACGCACCCTATGAATGTGTGTAGTGGACCCAAGCACGCTATGATGGTGTGTAGTGGACCCAAGCACGCTATGAAGGTGTGTTGTGGGCCCAAGCACGCTATGAAGGTGTGTAGTGGACCACGCACCCTATGAATGGGTGTAGTGGGCCCAAGCACGCTATGAAGGTGTGTAGTGGACCCAAGCATGCTATGTACGTGTGTAGTGGGCCCAAGCACGCTATGAAGGTGTGTACTGGACCCAAGCACGCTATGTACGTGTGTAGTGGGCCCAAGCACGCTATGAAGGTGTGTAGTGGACCACGCACCCTATGAATGTGTGTAGTGGACCCAAGCACGCTATAATGGTGTGTAGTGGACCCAAGCACGCTATGAAGGTGTGTTGTGGGCCCAAGCACGCTATGAAGGTGTGTAGTGGACCATGCACCCTATGAATGTGTGTAGTGGACCCAAGCACGCTATGATGGTGTGTAGTGGACCCAAGCACGCTAGAAGGTGTGTTGTGGGCCCAAGTACGCTATGAAGGTGTGTAGTGGACCACGCACCCTATGAATGTGTGTAGTGGACCCAAGCACGCTATGATGGTGTGTAGTGGACCCAAGCACGCTATGAAGGTGTGTTGTGGGCCCAAGCACGCTATGAAGGTGTGTAGTGGACCATGCACCCTATGAATGGGTGTAGTGGGCCCAAGCACGCTATGAAGGTGTGTAGTGGACCCAAGCACGCTATGTAGGTGTGTAGTGGGCCCAAGCACGCTATGAAGGTGTGTAGTTGACCACGCACCCTATGAATGCGTGTAGTGGACCCAAGCACGCTATGATGGTGTGTAGTGGACCCAAGCACGCTATGAAGGTGTGTTGTGGGCCCAAGCACGCTATGAAGGTGTGTAGTGGACCACGCACCCTATGAATGGGTGTAGTGGGCCCAAGCACACTATGAAGGTGTGTAGTGGACCCAAGCATGCTATGTACGTGTGTAGTGGGCCCAAGCACGCTATGAAGGTGTGTAGTGGACCCAAGCACGCTATGTACGTGTGTAGTGGGCCCAAGCACGCTATGAAGGTGTGTAGTGGCCCCAAGCACGCTATAAATGTGTGTAGTGGGCCCAAGCAAGCTATGAAGGTGTGTAGTGGCCCCAAGCACGCTATAAATGTGTGTAGTGGGCCCAAGCAAGCTATGAATGTGTGTAGTGGCCCCAAGCACGCTATAAATGTGTGTATTGGGCCCAAGCAAGCTATGAAGGTGTGTAGTGGGCCCAAGCAGGCTATGAAGGTGTGTAGTGGGCCCAAGCACGCTATGAAGGTGTGTAGTGGGCCCAAGCACGCTATTAAGGTGTGTAGTGGGCCCAAGCACGCTATGTAGGTGTGTAGTGGGCCCAAGCACGTTATGAAGGTGTGTAGTGGGCCCAAGCACGCTATGTAGGTCTGTATTGGACCCAAGCACCCTATGAAGGTGTGTAGTAGACCCAAGCACACTATGAAGGAATGTGGTGGGCCCAAACACGCTATGAAGGTGTGTAGTGGGCCCAAGCACGCTATGTAGGTGTGTAGTGGGCCCAAGCACGCTATGAAGGTCTGTAGTGGGGCCAAGCACGCTATGAAGTTGTGTAGTGGACCACGCACCCTATGAATGTGTGTAGTGGACCCAAGCACGTTATGAAGGTGTGTAGTGGGCCCAAGCACGCTATGAAGGTGTGTAGTGGACCACGCACCCTATGAATGTGTGTAGTGGACCCAAGCACGTTATGAAGGTGTGTAGTGGGCCCAAGCACGCTATGAAGGTGTGTAGTGGACCACGCACCCTATGAATGGGTGTAGTGGGCCCAAGCACGCTATGAAGGTGTGTAGTGGACCCAAGCATGCTATGTACGTGTGTAGTGGGCCCAAGCACGCTATGAAGGTGTGTAGTGGACCCAAGCACGCTATGTAGGTGTGTAGTGGGCCCAAACACGCTATGAAGGTGTTTAGTGGACCACGCACCTTATGGATGCGTGTAGTGGACCCAAGCACGCTATGATGGTGTGTAGTGGACCCAAGCACGCTATGAAGGTGTGTTGTGGGCCCAAGCACGCTATGAAGGTGTGTAGTGGACCACGCACCCTATGAATGGGTGTAGTGGGCCCAAGCACGCTATGAAGGTATGTTGTGGACCCAAGCATGCTATGTACGTGTGTAGTGGGCCCAAGCACGCTATGAAGGTGTGTAGTGGACCCAAGCACGCTATGTACGTGTGAAGTGGGCCCAAGCATGCTATGAAGGTGTGTAGTGGACCACGCACCCTATGAATGTGTGTAGTGGGCCCAAGCACGCTATGAAGGTGTGTAGTGGACCATGCACCCTATGAATGGGTGTAGTGGGCCCAAGCATGCTATGAAGGTGTGTAGTGGACCACGCACCCTATGAATGGGTGTAGTGGGCCCAAGCACGCTATGAAGGTGTGTAGTGGGCCCAAGCACGCTATGAAGGTGTGTAGTGGACCACGCACCCTATGAATGCGTGTAGTGGACCCAAGCACGCTATGAAGGTGTGTAGTGGACCCAAGCACGCTATGTACGTGTGTAGTGGGCCCAAGCACGCTATGAAGGTGTGTAGTGGACCACGCACCCTATGAATGTGTGTAGTGGACCCAAGCACGCTATGATGGTGTGTAGTGGACCCAAGCACGCTATGAAGGTGTGTTGTGGGCCCAAGCACGCTATGAAGGTGTGTAGTGGACCACGCACCCTATGAATGGGTGTAGTGGGCCCAAGCACGCTATGAAGGTGTGTAGTGGACCCAAGCATGCTATGTACGTGTGTAGTGGGCCCAAGCACGCTATGAAGGTGTGTACTGGACCCAAGCATGCTATGTACGTGTGTAGTGGGCCCAAGCACGCTATGAAGGTGTGTAGTGGACCACGCACCCTATGAATGTGTGTAGTGGACCCAAGCACGCTATGATGGTGTGTAGTGGACCCAAGCACGCTATGAAGGTGTGTTGTGGGCCCAAGCACGCTATGAAGGTGTGTAGTGGACCATGCACCCTATGAATGTGTGTAGTGGACCCAAGCACGCTATGATGGTGTGTAGTGGACCCAAGCACGCTATGAAGGTGTGTTGTGGGCCCAAACACGCTATGAAGGTGTGTAGTGGACCATGCACCCTATGAATGGGTGTAGTGGGCCCAAGCATGCTATGAAGGTGTGTAGTGGACCACGCACCCTATGAATGTGTGTAGTGGGCCCAAGCACGCTATGAAGGTGTGTAGTGGACCATGCACCCTATGAATGGGTGTAGTGGGCCCAAGCATGCTATGAAGGTGTGTAGTGGACCACGCACCCTATGAATGGGTGTAGTGGGCCCAAGCACGCTATGAAGGTGTGTAGTGGGCCCAAGCACGCTATGAAGGTGTGTAGAGGACCACGCACCCTATGAATGCGTGTAGTGGACCCAAGCACGCTATGAAGGTGTGTGGTGGACCCAAGCACGCTATGTACGTGTGTAGTGGGCCCAAGCACGCTATGAAGGTGTGTAGTGGACCACGCACCCTATGAATGTGTGTAGTGGACCCAAGCACGCTATGATGGTGTGTAGTGGACCCAAGCACGCTATGAAGGTGTGTTGTGGGCCCAAGCACGCTATGAAGGTGTGTAGTGGACCACGCACCCTATGAATGGGTGTAGTGGGCCCAAGCACGCTATGAAGGTGTGTAGTGGACCCAAGCATGCTATGTACGTGTGTAGTGGGCCCAAGCACGCTATGAAGGTGTGTACTGGACCCAAGCACGCTATGTACGTGTGTAGTGGGCCCAAGCACGCTATGAAGGTGTGTAGTGGACCACGCACCCTATGAATGTGTGTAGTGGACCCAAGCACGCTATAATGGTGTGTAGTGGACCCAAGCACGCTATGAAGGTGTGTTGTGGGCCCAAGCACGCTATGAAGGTGTGTAGTGGACCATGCACCCTATGAATGTGTGTAGTGGACCCAAGCACGCTATGATGGTGTGTAGTGGACCCAAGCACGCTAGAAGGTGTGTTGTGGGCCCAAGTACGCTATGAAGGTGTGTAGTGGACCACGCACCCTATGAATGTGTGTAGTGGACCCAAGCACGCTATGATGGTGTGTAGTGGACCCAAGCACGCTATGAAGGTGTGTTGTGGGCCCAAGCACGCTATGAAGGTGTGTAGTGGACCATGCACCCTATGAATGGGTGTAGTGGGCCCAAGCACGCTATGAAGGTGTGTAGTGGACCCAAGCACGCTATGTAGGTGTGTAGTGGGCCCAAGCACGCTATGAAGGTGTGTAGTTGACCACGCACCCTATGAATGCGTGTAGTGGACCCAAGCACGCTATGATGGTGTGTAGTGGACCCAAGCACGCTATGAAGGTGTGTTGTGGGCCCAAGCACGCTATGAAGGTGTGTAGTGGACCACGCACCCTATGAATGGGTGTAGTGGGCCCAAGCACACTATGAAGGTGTGTAGTGGACCCAAGCATGCTATGTACGTGTGTAGTGGGCCCAAGCACGCTATGAAGGTGTGTAGTGGACCCAAGCACGCTATGTACGTGTGTAGTGGGCCCAAGCACGCTATGAAGGTGTGTAGTGGACCACGCACCCTATGAATGTGTGTAGTGGACCCAAGCACGCTATGATGGTGTGTAGTGGACCCAAGCACGCTATGAAGGTGTGTTGTGGGCCCAAGCACGCTCTGAAGGTGTGTAGTGGACCACGCACCCTATGAATGGGTGTAGTGGGCCCAAGCACGCTATGAAGGTGTGTAGTGTACCCAAGCATGCTATGTACGTGTGTAGTGGGCCCAAGCACGCTATGAAGGTGTGTAGTGGACCCAAGCACGCTATGTACGTGTGTAGTGGGCCCAAGCACGCTATGAAGGTGTGTAGTGGACCACGCACCCTATGAATGTGTGTAGTGGACCCAAGCACGCTATGATGGTGTGTAGTGGACCCAAGCACGCTATGAAGGTGGGTTGTGGGCCCAAGCACGCTATGAAGGTGTGTAGTGGACCATGCACCCTATGAATGTGTGTAGTGGACCCAAGCACGCTATGATGGTGTGTAGTGGACCCAAGCACGCTATGAAGGTGTGTTGTGGGCCCAAGCACGCTATGAAGGTGTGTAGTGGACCACGCACCCTATGAATGGGTGTAGTGAGCCCAAGCACGCTATGAAGGTGTGTAGTGGACCCAAGCACTCTATGTACATGTGTAGTGGGCCCAAGCACGCTATGAAGGTGTGTAGTGGACCCAAGCACGCTATGTACGTGTGTAGTGGGCCCAAGCACGCTATGAAGGTGTGTAGTGGACCATGCACCCTATGAATGTGTGTAGTGGACCCAAGCACGCTATGATGGTGTGTAGTGGACCCAAGCACGCTATGAAGGTGTGTTGTGGGCCCAAGTACGCTATGAAGGTGTGTAGTGGACCACGCACCCTATGAATGTGTGTAGTGGACCCAAGCACGCTATGATGGTGTGTAGTGGACCCAAGCACGCTATGAAGGTGTGTAGTGGACCCAAGCACGCTATGAAGGTGTGTTGTGGGCCCAAGCACGCTATGAAGGTGTGTAGTGGACCATGCACCCTATGAATGGGTGTAGTGGGCCCAAGCACGCTATGAAGGTGTGTAGTGGACCCAAGCACGCTATGTAGGTGTGTAGTGGGCCCAAGCACGCTATGAAGGTGTGTAGTTGACCACGCACCCTATGAATGCGTGTAGTGGACCCAAGCACGCTATGATGGTGTGTAGTGGACCCAAGCACGCTATGAAGGTGTGTTGTGGGCCCAAGCACGCTATGAAGGTGTGTAGTGGACCACGCACCCTATGAATGGGTGTAGTGGGCCCAAGCACGCTATGAAGGTGTGTAGTGGACCCAAGCATGCTATGTACGTGTGTAGTGGGCCCAAGCACGCTATGAAGGTGTGTAGTGGACCCAAGCACGCTATGTACGTGTGTAGTGGGCCCAAGCACGCTATGAAGGTGTGTAGTGGACCACGCACCCTATGAATGTGTGTAGTGGACCCAAGCACGCTATGATGGTGTGTAGTGGACCCAAGCACGCTATGAAGGTGTGTTGTGGGCCCAAGCACGCTCTGAAGGTGTGTAGTGGACCACGCACCCTATGAATGGGTGTAGTGGGCCCAAGCACGCTATGAAGGTGTGTAGTGTACCCAAGCATGCTATGTACGTGTGTAGTGGGCCCAAGCACGCTATGAAGGTGTGTAGTGGACCCAAGCACGCTATGTACGTGTGTAGTGGGCCCAAGCACGCTATGAAGGTGTGTAGTGGACCACGCACCCTATGAATGTGTGTAGTGGACCCAAGCACGCTATGATGGTGTGTAGTGGACCCAAGCACGCTATGAAGGTGTGTTGTGGGCCCAAGCACGCTATGAAGGTGTGTAGTGGACCATGCACCCTATGAATGTGTGTAGTGGACCCAAGCACGCTATGATGGTGTGTAGTGGACCCAAGCACGCTATGAAGGTGTGTTGTGGGCCCAAGCACGCTATGAAGGTGTGTAGTGGACCACGCACCCTATGAATGGGTGTAATGAGGCCAAGCACGCTATGAAGGTGTTTAGTGGACCCAAGCACTCTATGTACATGTGTAGTGGGCCCAAGCACGCTATGAAGGTGTGTAGTGGACCCAAGCACGCTATGTACGTGTGTAGTGGGCCCAAGCACGCTATGAAGGTGTGTAGTGGACCACGCACCCTATGAATGTGTGTAGTGGACCCAAGCACGCTATGATGGTGTGTAGTGGACCCAAGCACGCTATGAAGGTGTGTTGTGGGCCCAAGCACGCTCTGAAGGTGTGTAGTGGACCACGCACCCTATGAATGGGTGTAGTGGGCCCAAGCACGCTATGAAGGTGTGTAGTGGACCCAAGCATGCTATGTACGTGTGTAGTGGGCCCAAGCACGCTATGAAGGTGTGTAGTGGACCCAAGCACGCTATGTACGTGTGTAGTGGGCCCAAGCATGCTATGAAGGTGTGTAGTGGACCATGCACCCTATGAATGTGTGTAGTGGACCCAAGCACGCTATGTACGTGTGTAGTGGGCCCAAGCATGCTATGAAGGTGTGTAGTGGACCATGCACCCTATGAATGTGTGTAGTGGACCCAAGCACGCTATGATGGTGTGTAGTGGACCCAAGCACGCTATGAAGGTGTGTTGTGGGCCCAAGCACGCTATGAAGGTGTGTAGTGGACCATGCACCCTATGAATGTGTGTAGTGGACCCAAGCACGCTATGATGGTGTGTAGTGGACCCAAGCACGCTATGAAGGTGTGTTGTGGGCCCAAGCACGCTATGAAGGTGTGTAGTGGACCACGCACCCTATGAATGTGTGTAGTGGGCCCAAGCACGCTATGAAGGTGTGTAGTTGACCACGCACCCTATGAATGTGTGTAGTGGACCCAAGCACGCTATGATGGTGTGTAGTGGACCCAAGCACGCTATGAAGGTGTGTTGTGGGCCCAAGCACGCTATGAAGGTGTGTAGTGGACCACGCACCCTATGAATGGGTGTAGTGGGCCCAAGCACGCTATGAAGGTGTGTAGTGGACCCAAGCATGCTATGTACGTGTGTAGTGGGCCCAAGCACGCTATGAAGGTGTGTAGTGGACCCAAGCACGCTATGTATGTGTGTAGTGGGCCCAAGCACGCTATGAAGGTGTGTAGTGGACCACGCACCCTATGAATGTGTGTAATGGACCCAAGCACGCTATGATGGTGTGTAGTGGACCCAAGCACGCTATGAAGGTGTGTTGTGGGCCCAAGCACGCTCTTAAGGTGTGTAGTGGACCACGCACCCTATGAATGGGTGTAGTGGGCCCAAGCACGCTATGAAGGTTTGTAGTGTACCCAAGCATGCTATGTACGTGTGTAGTGGGCCCAAGCACGCTATGAAGGTGTGTAGTGGACCCAAGCACGCTATGTACGTGTGTAGTGGGCCCAAGCACGCTATGAAGGTGTGTAGTGGACCACGCACGCTATGAATGTGTGTAGTGGACCCAAGCACGCTATGATGGTGTGTAGTGGACCCAAGCACGCTATGAAGGTGTGTTGTGGGCCCAAGCACGCTATGAAGGTGTGTAGTGGACCATGCACCCTATGAATGTGTGTAGTGGACCCAAGCACGCTATGATGGTGTGTAGTGGACCCAAGCACGCTATGAAGGTGTGTTGTGGGCCCAAGCACGCTATGAAGGTGTGTAGTGGACCACGCACCCTATGAATGGGTGTAGTGGGCCCAAGCACGCTACGAAGGTGTGTAGTGGACCCAAGCATGCTATGTACGTGTGTAGTGGGCCCAAGCACGCTATGAAGGTGTGTAGTGGGCCCAAGCACGCTATGAAGGTGTGTAGTGGACCACGCACCCTATGAATGTGTGTAGTGGACCCAAGCACGCTATGATGGTGTGTAGTGGACCCAAGCACGCTATGAAGGTGTGTTGTGGGCCCAAGCACGCTCTGAAGGTGTGTAGTGGACCACGCACCCTATGAATGGGTGTAGTGGGCCCAAGCACGCTATGAAGGTGTATAGTGGACGCAAGCATGCTATGTACGTGTGTAGTGGGCCCAAGCACGCTATGAAGGTGTGTAGTGGACCCAAGCACGCTATGTACGTGTGTAGGGGGCCCAAGCATGCTATGAAGGTGTGTAGTGGACCACGCACCCTATGAATGTGTGTAGTGGACCCAAGCACGCTATGATGGTGTGTAGTGGACCCAAGCACGCTATGAAGGTGTGTTGTGGGCCCAAGTACGCTATGAAGGTGTGTAGTGGACCATGCACCCTATGAATGTGTGTAGTGGACCCAAGCACGCTATGATGGTGTGTAGTGGACCCAAGCACGCTATGAAGGTGTGTTGTGGGCCCAAGCACGCTATGAAGGTGTGTAGTGGACCACGCACCCTATGAATGTGTGTAGTGGACCCAAGCACGCTATGATGGTGTGTAGTGGACCCAAGCACGCTATGAAGGTGTGTTGTGGGCCCAAGCACGCTATGAAGGTGTGTTGTGAGCCCAAGCACGCTATGAAGGTGTGTAGTGGACCATGCACCCTATGAATGGGTGTAGTGGGCCCAAGCACGCTATGAAGGTGTGTAGTGGACACAAGCATGCTATGTACGTGTGTAGTGGGCCCAAGCATGCTATGAAGGTGTGTAGTGGGCCCAAGCACGCTATGAAGGTGTGTAGTGGGCCCAATATAATAATACACAATATAATATTTTAGTATATAGTGTAATATATTATTTTGTAGTGTAATATATTACTATATAGTGCAATATATAGTGTAATATAATAGTATACAGTGTAATATATTAGTATATAGTGTAATATAATAGTCTATAGTGTAATATATTAGTATATAGTGTATGTAGAATATATTTATATTATTAATATAGTATATATAGAATTTATTATATTACCGGTATTTATTATTATTATTATCTATTAATATCATTGTCTATTGTGAGCGAACTGTGGTGCTGAATTTTCCCCCAGGGATCAATAAAGTACTTTCTATTCTATTCTATTCTATTCATATAGTTTATTATATTAGTGTATAGTGTAATGTATTAGTATATAGTGTAATAGATTAGTATATAGTTAATATGTTTGTATATAGTGTAATATATTAGTATACAGTGTAATAGATTAGTACATAGTTTAATATGTTTGTATATAGTGTAATATATTAGTATATAGTGTAATATATTAGTAGATAGTGTAATAGATTAGTATATAGTTTAATATATTAGTTTATAGTGTAATATATTAGTAAATAGTGTAATAAATTATCAGGCCTCAATCTTTAACTTTTTAAGGTCAAGGCAAGTGTTGCCTTAAAGGAGAGCTTATGTTTTAGGGCACAAAGGCAAACATTATTTTCTTTCGATCAATATTGAAATCTGTGTTGGCCCTGCGATGAGGTGGCGACTTGTCCAGGGTGTACTCCGCCTTCCGCCCGATTGTAGCTGAGATAGGCGCCAGCGCCCCCGCGACCCCGAAAGGGAATAAGCGGTAGAAAATGGATGGATGGATATTGAAATCCTGATTACTGATTGTTAGGTAAAGCGGTGTTAGGGTGTGAACATAGTATCATCATGTCATCTTCTCTAATAAAAAGACTATAGATGAACAGTATCCATATATTTGTAGACAAATATTAGATTTTTGTATTCTTTAATAACATCAACTTGTCAGCTTTTTGTCACTACATGAGGCCTTTATCTCTATCTTTACATTTTGATAGAGAGAGTTTTTATTTTAATTTTTTTGAAGTTATGTACATCATGTAGATTATGTACCGGGACACATCCATTATGCGTATGAGCATAAATATGTTGTATAAGAATTAACTACACACAGTAACACATTTAACAAAATGATGTGTCACATGAATGTTTTTTGCAGTGACATGAAAAGAACACAATGTAAACAAGACATGATGTTTACTTTTTGATATCAAAATAAAACACAAAGCAGTTGGGCTAATAAAGACGACTTTAAGTAAACAAGTTTGGTTCTTCTCCAACGCCTCACTAGTGTTTCACTACAACAGTAATATATTAGTATATAGTGTAATATATTACTATACAGTGTAATAAATTAGTATATAAGGTAATAGATTAGTATATATCCATCCATCCATTTCTCTACCGCTTATTCCCTTTGGGATCGCGTGGGGCGCTGGGGCCTATAGTGCAATATATTTGTATATGGCGTAATATATTAGTATATTGTGTGAAATATTAGTATACAGTGTATTATATTAGTACATAGTGTAATATATTTGTATATAGTGTAATATACTTGTTAATAGTATAATATTTTAGTATGTAGTGTAATATATTTGTATACATTAGTATATAGTGTAATAGATTAGTACATAGTGTAATATTTAGTACATAAAGTAATATATTAGCATATAGTGTAATATATTTGTATACAGTGTGATACATTAGTATATAGTGTAATAGATTAATACATAGGGTAATATTTAGTATGTAGTGTAATATATTTGTATACATTAGTACATAGTGTAATAGATTAGAACATGGTGTAATATATTAGTATATAGTGTAATATATTACTATATATAAACCTCCAAGGTTTGTCATGGTCATCCCATTGGGTTGAGTTTTTTTCTTGCCCTGATGTGGGATCTGAGCCCAGGATGTCATTGTGGCTTGTGCAGCCCTTTGAGACACTCGTGATTTATGGCGATATACAGTGGTGGTCAAAAGTGTACATACACTTGTATAGAACATAATGTCATGACTGTGTTGACTTTCCAATCATTTCTACAACTCTTGTTTTTTTGCGATGTAGTGATTGGAGCACATACTTGTTGCTCACAAAAAAAATTCATGAAGTTTGCTTCTTTTAGGAATTTATTATGAGTCTACTGAAAATGTGAGCAATCAAAAGTATACATACAGCAATGTTAATATTTGCTTACATGTCCCTTGGCAGGTTTACCTGCAATAAGGCGCTTTTTGGTAGCCATCCACAAGCTTCTGGTAGGCTTCTAGTTGAATATTTGACCCCTCTTGAAAAAATTGGTGCAGTTCAGCTAAATGTGTTGATTTTCTGCCTTGGATTTGTTTCTTCAGCATTGTCCACACGTTTAAGTCAGCACTTTGAGAAGACCATTCTAAGAACCTTCATTCTAGCCGGATTTAGCCTTTCCTTGACCACTTTTGAGGTTTGTTTGGGGTCATTGTCCTGTTGGAACACCCAACTGCGCCCAAAACCCAACCATTTCATGTGACATCACATGGACAAAGATAAGACCTTCTGGAGGAAAGTTCTGTGGTCAAATGATAGACTACAGACTGCGGTGAAGTAAGCCAGCTTCGTCGGGTGAAGAAGCTTACAACTTGTGTTTAGTGTTTTCCGCTCCATTTGCTGAATGATGATATACGATTTATATCTCGATAATTTGGGCTTCACGGTGGCAGAGGGGTTAGTGCGTCTGCCTCACAATATGAAGGTCCTGAGTAGTCCTGGGTTCAATTCCGGGCTCGAGATCTTTCTGTGTGGAGTTTGCATGTTCTCCCCGTGAATGCGTGGGTTCCCTCCGGGTACTCCGGCTTCCTCCCACCTCCAAAGACATGCACCTGGGGATAGTTTGATTGGCAACACTAAATGGTCCTTAGTGTGGGAATGTGAGTGTGAATGTTGTCTGTCTATCTGTGTTGGCCCTGTGATGAGGTGGCGACTTGTCCAGGGTGTACCCCGCCTTCCGCCCGGTTGTAACTGAGATAGGCACCAGTGCCCCCCGCGACCCCAAAAGGAATAAGCGGTAGGAAATGGATGGATTGCGATATTTTTTCCGTAAAGTAAAAACAAAACAGTTCTAGTTACCTGAGATACGTCATTATTATGACTTAGTAATTTACTAAGTCAAAATACTGACAAAATAATAACTTAGTAAGTCAAAATAATGACAAAATAATAACTTAGTAAGTCAAAATAATGACTTACAAAGTCAAATTAATGACTTACTGTAAGTAAGCGTTTGCAATAAGCATTTGAAAAAAAAGAGTTAAAAGTGGGGCCACATGCTGACATATGTTCAACTCATCATGCTTAATTTATTACAGCATTTGGGAAGCCTGTATTTGATTTTTATTATGTAAATGTTATATTTTTATCAACATGTGATAGCAAGGACCCTGGCATTCAAAACTAGACTGCTACATTACTAATGATTAATGTAACTATAGCTGAAAAAATAGTACAATAGCAGTAGGAGAGAACTCATCCCTGAACACCATGGAGTTTATGTAGGCTTTATGATGCACTTACATTATTATATACACTATCAGAGACAGAAACTCTTCATTTAAAGGCCTAATGAAATGAGATTTTCTTATTTAAACGGGGATAGCAGGTCCATTCTATGTGTCATACTTGATCATTTTGCGATATTGCCATATTTTTGCTGAAAGGATTTAGTAGAGAACATTGACAATAAAGTTCGCAACTTTTGTTTGCTAATAAAAAAGCCTTGCCTGTACCGGAGGTAGCAGACGATGTGCGTGTGACGTCACGGGATGTAGGGCTCCTCACATCCTCACATTGTTTATAATCATAGTCACCAGCAGCAATAGCGATTCGGACCGAGAAAGCGACGATTTCCCCATTAATTTGAGCGAGGATGAAAGATTTGTGGATGAGGAAAGTAAGAGTGAAGCACTACAAAAAAAAAAGTGACGGCAGTGGGAGCGATTCAGATGTTATTAGACACATTTACTAGGATAATTCTGGAAAATCCATTATCTGTTTATTTATTAGTGAGATTATGAAGTCATACCTGAAAGTCAGAGGGCTGCGGTGACCGCCAGTGTCTCTGAGAGATGCTAATGGAGGAGCTAAAATCACAGCTGCCTTTTTGACAGCTTCTGCAGGAGGAAGGACACTAACTCTGCACAAGTCTAAGGTAAGAGCCGACTTAATATCACAATTTTCTCATCATAAAACTTGCTGGTTGACATGTGGTAGAGAAACATGTTCGCTAAAGCTTTACAACAAACAAAGAAACATCGGCTGTGTTTCGGTTGCTAAAGGCAACTGCAATCCACCGCTTTCCACCAACAGCATTTTTCTTTATAGTTGTCAGGCTTGGGCTGTGGATGTTTGTGCTTCCTCGATGCAAGGATGATGTGGGACGAGTCAGGCATGAATGTACGTACATGGTTTATGTAATAAACAAATAAACAACAAAAAGCGCTCACAATGGAGGAAGAAACTTGGCTAAACAGTACAAACGTGAAACAAAAACACCTGCTCGTTGGCATGAAAGACAATTTAACAATAAACTTAAACGGCATGATGGCAAGACTAAAGACATGAAACAAAAGAGTGCACTGTGGCATAAATACATAAACTTACACGGCATGGAACTGTGGACGAAGACGTGAAAGTTTGAACAGCATGGATAGGGTGCGTGCGAGTGTGAGGATCCCAGGACAAAGACAAGAAAAAGAGTGACTTAAATAGCTGTGATGATTAGTGAAAACAGGTGAGGCTGAGTACAAGGACGTGACAGGTGAAAACTAATGAGGTTGGCATGGAAACAAACAAAACCAGGAAGTGCAAAACTTGACTGATTGTCCAAAATCAAAACATAACATGACAAAACAAAACATGACCCATATGTGTGACAATAGTCTCCATTATTAATTGAACAAATTGCAAAAGACTCAGCAACACAGATGTCCAAAATACTGTGCAATTATGCGATGAAACGAGACGAATTTTAGCCATAAGTGGTGCTGGGCTAAATTGTCCGCTCAACCAATAACGTCAAAAACACGCGTCAGCATACGCGTCATCATTCCGCGACGTTTTCAACAAAAAACTTTGCGGGAAAATTAAAATTGTAATTTAGTAAACTAAACAGGCCATATTGGCATGTGTTGCAATGTTAAGATTTCATCACTGATGTATAAAATATCAGATTACGTGGTCGGTAGTAGTTGGTTTCAGTAGGCCTTTAACACAATGTCCTTTTTTGCTGCTTCAACACAGAAAAAGGTAAAGTGAAGTAACTTAGTTGTTAACTGTAGGTCAATAATGCTTGTCTTTGTCTTAGACAGACAGGGCTTTGCTGTCAGTAAGAAACACACACACTAGGAGTGTAACGGTACGTGTATTTGTATTGAACCGTTTCGATACGGGGGTTTCGGTTCGGTTCGGAGGTGCAACATGTTAAAGCCAGAGCTGGAAGACTTTCCTCCCTCGTTAACATCTCCCGTTTGGGAACACTTTGGCTGCGCGATACACAATGGAGGACGGAGGTTTGCCAAGATTGTTCAGCAGCTGCTTCTGACAACACCTCAAACATGTGTTGCACCTTTCCTGCTTCCGGCTCCCATAGTGTCTCCCTTGCAGAGGTGGGTAGTAACGCGCTACATTTACTCCGTTACATCTACTTGAGTATTTTTTGTGATAAATTGTACTTCTTAGAGTAGTTTTTATGCAACATACTTTTACTTTTACTTGAGTATATTTATAGAGAAGAAACGCTACTTTTACTCTGCTCCATTCATCTACATTCAGCTCGTTACTCGCTACTTTTTTTTTAATCGATCTATTAATGTTTGTTTTGGTTTTTCAAAGTAGGATATACGCTTGCCTGCGTTTCGCCAATCACATGCAGTCACGGGTGACGTTGGACCAATCAAACAGAGCCAGGCGGTCACATGACCGTCACACGTAAAACCCGACTCAAACAAGTTGAAAAACTTATTGGGGTGTTACCATTTAGTGGTCAATTGTACGGAATATGTACTGTACTGTGAACTCTACTAATACAAGTTTCAGTCAATCAAAAGTGTAAAGGAAAAAAGACACTTTTTATTTGAACCGTACTTCCCGTCAAAAGCCTAAAGACTGATCGCACAGTTCCTGTCTTCACAATAAAAGTGCCGCTCCATCGCGCCTGCGCTAACAAAATAAGAGTCTCCTAAAGCCAGCGCAAACAAGCTAGCAAGTGACGGAGTTCGCCGCCAATGTATTTCTTGTAAAGTGTATAAAAACGAATATGGAAGCTGGACAAATAAGATGCCCAAAACCAACGACTTTCATGTGGTATTAGACAGAAAGGAGGACTTTTTTTCTCCTCCATTTGAAAACGAGGACGTTATCAGCACTACTGTCTGATTCCAATCAATGCAAGTCATCACAATCAGGTAATACACCAACTTATATTCTTGTCTTCATGAAAGATAGGAATCTATATATTAAACATGCATGTATATTCATTAAAACACCTTTAACATGTCAACAAAAATGGCAAAATAAATACATATAAATTATGTACTGTATACACATATATATATATATATATATATATATATATATATATGATATGTGTGTGTGTGTGTGTATGATATGTATATATGGTAGATCACCTCGACTTGGTCATTTATTAAGTAATTGATTAACGTTGAAAAACTTATTGGGGTGTTACCATTTAGTGGTCAATTGTACGGAATATGTACTGTACTCTGAAATCTACTAATACAAGTTTCAATCAATGCCTATTGAGCCTATGGTGCTGTTACGTTATTGTGGCTCAATGTGCCTTGTTTTTTTTTTTATTTTAATGTACTATTATTTAATATATATTATTGTTTTAGTTGCTTAAGAGATATTCCTGCGCTTGAATTTGCTCGTTGCTATGTTTTATGTTTTGTCCATTATTTGTTGCCGTAATCATTAAACAAACAGGTTACTCATCAATTACTCAGTACTTGAGTAGTTTTTTCACAACATACCTTTCACTTTTACTCAAGTAATTATTTGGGTGACTACTCCTTACTTGCACTTGACTAATAAATCTCTAAAGTAACAGTACTCTTACTTGAGTACAATTTCTGGCCACTCTACCCACCTCTGCTCCCTTGCGCGCACAACCCTTCACTCTAGCCGGCAGTGGGTCTCCACAGTTCTGGACTCCAGGGTAAATGAAGAGTACGGCAATTAGTTGCAAATCGTGGCTTTATTTAAGTCTTGCACACAGCCAATCCAACAAAACACCAGGCACTCCTGCGCTCATGCTACCGCTACCGCTACCGCTCCCTCTCCCTCTCCTCGCCCGCCCACCCACTCACCTCACAGGCTGTCACATGTTAAAGGGCCACACACACACAAACGCTACTCTCATAAGACAGTGGTTCTCAACTTTTTTTCAGTGATGTACCCCCGGTAAACATTTTTTTAATTCAAGTACCCCCTAATCAGAGCAAAGCATTTTTGGTTGAAAAAAAGAGATAAAGAAGCAAAATACAGCACTATGTCAGCAGTTTCTGATTTATTAAATTGTATAACAGTGCAAACTATTGCTCATTTGTATTGGTATTTCTTGAACTATTTGGAAAAAAAGATATAAAAACAATTAAAAACTTGTTGAAAAATAAACAAGTGATTAAATTATAAATACGCCCCCCACGACCCCGGAAGGGAATAAGCGGTAGAAAATGGATGGATGGATGGATAAATATTTCTACACGTAGTAATCATAAACTTAAAGTGCCCTCTTTGGGGATTGTAATAGAGATCCATCTGGATTCATCAACTGCATTCTAAACATTTATTCACAAAAAAATAAATCTTTAACAGCAATATTTATGGAACATGTCTACAAAAAACGGCGGGTGGTGTTGATTAACGTGGACCCCGACTTAAACAAGTTGAAAAACTTATTGGGGTGTTAGCATTTAGTGGTCAATTGTACGGAATATGTACTGTACTGTGCAATCTACTAATAAAAGTCTCAGTCAATCAATCAAAAAAAGCACTTTATATGTAAAAAAGTTTTGTTAAGAAACCATTCTGAGCCTTAACTTATTTAGTTTTTATTTTATATATGCTATATATGCATTAACCCTGGAAATGGACCCTGTGTGTATATGTATGTTATGCCATTGTTTACAAATTTGGTCAATAAATAACCCAGAAATGTATATTTTGTTGTTTTCTTACTGTACCGAAAATGAACCGAACCGTGACCTGTAAACCGAGGTACGTACCGAACCAAAATTTTTGTGTACCGTTACACCCCTAGCATACACACATGCACACACACCGCACAGTGAGCTAACGTTACGCTAAAAGCTTATTAGCCTTCACCTCAAGAACTGCTAGCGAGCTGAACTGCCGCTTATGTTTCTAGAATATCTTGAACGCTCATAGTGATGTTACTAGTAGTTGACTGGGAGGTGTTTACTATCACTTGGGGAGAGTCCGCTGCATTATGCTCACCTGCTAAACACCTTTCTGCTCAGCCGCACCGTCTCTCCTCTCTGCCTGCCTCTGCTGTGAGAACTGACTCCATGCGCTCTGAATACTCACTTCTGATTGGCTGTCGCATGTGCTCTGAATATGCACTGCTTATTGGCTGTTACTGCTCTGCGTGTAACCAATCAGATGGTTGTATGGGTGGGACAATGCTGGGTGCTGCAGAGACGTACTGACAGAGACAGAACTAAGCGGAGCAGATTTTTTTGTTAAAACTTTAGGCGGTTGCTCTTTGTTGTTAAGGCGGCGCTGCAGGAAACCCTAAACATCTGTTTATGGAAATATTACATTTATTTATAACAATCATCTGTTTATGATAATATTACATTTATTCATAATAATTATCTGTTTATGAAAATATTACATTTATTTACAATAATCATCAGTTTGTGGAAATATTATATTTATTTCTAACAATCATCTGTTTTTAGAAATATAACATGTATTTATAATAATCATCTGTTTATGAAAATATTAAATGTATTCATAATAATCATCAGTTTATGAAAATATTCCAAGTATTTATAATAATCATCTGTTTATGAAAATATTACATTTATTTATAATAATAATCTGTTTATGAAAATATAACATGTATTTACTATTATAATATGTTAATGAAAATATTACATTTATTCTCAATAATCATATGTTTATGAAAATATTACATTCATTCATAATCATCTGGTTATGAAAATATTATATTTATTTGTAATAATCATATGTTTATGAAAATATTACATTTATTTATAATAATCATATGTTTATGAAAATAATACATGTATTCATAATAATCATCTGTTTATGAAAATATTTCATGTATTCATAATAATCATCGGTTTATGAAAATGTTTAATTTATTCATCATAATAATCTGTTCATGAAAATATTACATTTATTCATAACAATAATCTGTTTATGAAAACATTACTTGTATTTACAATAATCATATGTTCATGGAAATATGTTATTTATTTATAATAACTATCTATTTATGAAAATATTACATCTATTTATAATAATCATCTGTTTATGAAAATATTACATGTATTTATAATAATCAAAGGTATATGAAAATATTACATGTATTCATAACAATAATATGTTTATGAAAACATTACATGTATTTACAGTAATCATCCGTTCAAGGAAGTATTTTATTTATTTATAATAATTATCTATTTATGAAAAT